>NC_141058.1:60379441-60559441 GCF_041138505.1 Cibotium barometz | reverse complement strand
AGACCAGCACCATGGTACTTTCCTTCATTGAAAGCATGTTTCTTGGCATTCTGTAACACTACATTGCTGAGATCAGACATAGATGCTTCATATAGGCTAATGGTACCCTTGAAGCCTTTCCTTGCTAACCAACTTACATGCTTTGTCTCTGCAAGATTTGTTGTAGGCATGTGTGCCAAACTTGTGTCATCCACCTTTTAACCTCATGAAAACCAACACCAAATGGTTGTGAATAATGTAGCATTAGATTCTTGATACAATTTTTTTTTTAAAAAAAAGAGAAATACTTACTCCAACCAAATGCTTACACCAATGGGGATATCTTACAAACCACCAACTTAGCCCAGCAATCCATCAGTGGAATATTTTCATCTACCACCTTGCCATTTATACACCATGATCGAAATGTATCTATATTGAGAAAGTGCATCATCCTTGACCAATGCATAATGCCAAATTCAACAAAGACATTTATGTTCATCTTGGAAATTCTTAAACACATATTTATAGTGTGAATATGAAAACTTTGTTCCTAGTGGAACAAACAAGACTGTTCTCTCCCTTCCATAATGTTATGAGAACCATCATTAAACACTATATGCATATCTCGCCAATCAGCATCAGCCTCATCTTCCATGAGTCCCAAATAAATCTAGTCTTTCTCCGCCTTTATGCACCACTACATCATTAAGCATTTCCTAGAATATCACTTGACCATCTGTGTCCCCCTCCTTCATCTCACATGATGTAATGGTCATGAGCTCTTGCAAACTACACAATATATATGAAATATAATCAAGAGCAAGTACTAAAATATATTAAACTGGCAATGGAGTATGTTTTACCTTGGATCATACACATGTGCTGCCATAGTGGTCCATCCTTGGATGTGATATACGTGATCAAAGAACACCCAAGCCCTATTTAGATCTTCACGCTACAACGATTCATTCTTTTCACCAAGTTTACACCTAAAGCAAGATCTGTTGTGGTATCTTGAAAACATAGCACCCTTTTGACTCATTTAACAGTTGTCCTAGAAATCGACTACCGTGAAAGAACTCATAAGCACATGACCTCTTCAATTCTAGTATACTTGACTATGCACCTTAAACTCTCTCCTCACTCTTGGAAGCTCGTACCAATCTTTTAAATCTGTAAAACATTGAAAATGATGAGTGGGGAAATATTACAATTATATAAACCCTTATGGTATCAAAAATACATATGGCATTGGAGAAGTGGCTACATTTGTTGTAAGAGCTCAGCCAACTCTTGAAAGCTTATACTACTTCCAAATGTGACATGTTGTCTTAACACAACATCAATAAGTACTTGTTTTGCTATGTCAAGTTGTATCTTATGAGGGCCACTAGATGTTACCTCAGACACTGCCTCTTGAACAAGCTGGTTTATTCTTGGCAATGCACTCCAAGAAGAATCCCTTTGCACTTCATGCATATGCGTCCCTTGATGTATCATAAGCCTACTTACATGTATGCAATCAAGCATGCAATAGTATACCGTGGAATCACAATTTGCCTTTAATACAGGCTGACTCTTGCAATAGAAGCATGTCAAGGATCCATGTCCAGTTGTTGACAATCCAAGCGGAGGTACTTTTTTGTGTAAGTTTACCTACAATAAATAAACAAGTTAACGAATAATATTTAAAAAAGGTTAAATAAATATGTACCATTTCATTGTGGACAAAATGAAATACCTGTCTAGGATGTGATGTTAGGCTTCGATGCTTGTACTACCGCATAAGACATTACAACATTGGAAAGCTTCTCCATATGGACTTTTCCTTACCACCCCCAAAAATTTCACATGACTATTAATCAATTTAATCCCACAATGTCTAGCATAAGCCTGTTTCATTTCAACCATTGGAGACTTGGAAGGATCAATATTGCATGCAAAATTCAAAAGCCACATTGTCATTGACTTTTTCTTACCACCCTCAAAAATTTCACATGATTATTCATTGGTTTAATCCAGTAGTGTCCATCATAAGCCTGTTCCATTCCAACCATTGGAGACTTAGAAGGATCAATATTGCATGGCAATTCAAAAGCCACATTGCCATTGTATACGTCTGGAATCAAGAAAAAAGGGGGAAGAAAAGGAAGCAAGATGGAGAGGAGAAGAGAAGGGAGGGAAGAGAGAGATGTAAAGAGGGGGGAGGAACTAAGAAGTGGAGGAGGAGGGGAGATAAACCAAGAGGCTCAAGGGGAGGGGGGAGAAACAGCTATGTGGAGAGGGAGGAGAGAGAACCAAAGAATTGCCTTTATTTAGGGCCAAGGTCACCCTAACTAAAGGCGATGATCATGCGAGTTGCCCTTATTAAGGGCAACCAGTCACCACCCTTATCGGTCACCCTTAGTAAGGGAAGTGAAGTCACTGCCCTTACTAAGGGTAACTGATCGCCCTTACTAAGGGCAATCTGTCACCATCCTTACCGGTCACCCTTAGTAAGGGAGACGAAGTCGCTACCCTTACTAAGGGCGAAGTTATCGCCCTTACTAATAAGGGCAACCACTGTCACCTTTACTAAGGGCAAGTATTCACCCTTAGTAAGTGCGAGTGGTCACCCTTTACTAAGGGTGATCATCGCCATCGTCTTTACTAAGAGCGAGTGGTCACCCTTAGTAAGGGCGACTATCGCGAAGCAACTGGTCATCTTAAGTAATTATTAATGTTATAATTTTATTTAGTGTCATAAATTTATTTAGAATAATTATTTATATTTGATATATATTTTTTATAGTTAGTGTGTCATTAATTTCATTAAATGTCAATATTATTTTTATCTAAAAAATATATTTAAATATGAATAATTTTTAATACTTGTAAAAAGTTAAATATCTTATAATGATTATTCGATCAGATTTAGTTTTTTTTTAAAATTTGTATATATTTTTTTAATAATTATTTGCTTTTTGTAATTTGTTTGATCTCTTTTTTACATCATAAGTGTTTGGCTTTTTATTGTATTCGATCTTCAATAGTATTATTTCTTCCTATTCATATTTGTTGATTAGAGATATGGCTTATTTATGTATCTTTTTAAGCTTTTGTTGGTGGAACCATTGATTAAAAAACTGAAGGGTCAATTTTTTACTACCAAACCCCGAACCATTAGTGGATTAAAGGTGAAACCATTGATAAAAAAACTGAAGGGTCAAATTTTTATTACCAAACCTTCAAAATTTTTCAATGATCAATACACACAATGGGGTAAGGATAGGAAGGTATATACAGTGAAACAATCTTGTAATGATGTTGATAACCTTATCCCAATTATCTTTGATAGACCATACAGTGAAGAACTGTGCTTTATATCAGATGCAACACTCTCAGTCACATGCATGTAACAATCTAGAAACCCCTCCAAGTTTTTAAAACTGCCACCCAAGTAGAAGCCAAAAAAGTATAGTGGTATATCTCTTGTTTTTTGAGTCCCATAATGGTCTTCTACGCAAAATGCTCTTAGAATGTAGGAGAATTAACGAGGTTGAAGAGATTCTAGATGTATACAATGGCAATGTGGCTTTTGAATTTCCATGCAATGTTAATCCTTCTAAGTCTCCAATGGTTGTGGAATGGAAGAGGCTTATGATGGACATTGCTGGATTAAACCAATGAATAGTCATGTAAAATTTTTTAGGGTGGTAAGGAAAAGTCAATGGCAATGTGGCTTTTGAATTTCCATGCAATGTTGTGTTAAAATTCTTTTTATGCATCTCAAGTGAGGTCGGCCAAGTCCATTTGTGGATATATCAGCACCCTAGCTCCATTGTAAAATTCATCTAATTCATTGCTGTTGTGTTGGTTCGAATACTCTCTCTCTCTCTCTCTCTCTCTCTCTCTCTCTCTCTCTCTACCTCTCTCTAGCATTTGTGCACCCTCTCTCTCCCTTTCTCTCTCTCAGCATTTTCTCTCATCCTCTCTCCCTTAGTGTTTTCTCACTAACGCAATACTGCTTCCGTATTGTCAACTTTGACATGGTATCAGAGCTGAGGCACGTCAACGCCTCGCGGACCGGAGCGCAAGGAGAAGGCAGATCTCAGCTACGTTTTTCAGCCGACAGTAGTGCGATTGATTTGCTGCATTTTCATTGTTGTGAGAAGCACCCTTGGACCAACGTTTTTGCTATAAGAGGGGGGCTGATTGGATCTAGCAGCATTTTCATCGCATAGAACCCCTTCAAATCTGCATTTTTCAGCCTGTAATCAACGGAGGAGTGCTGCTGATTTTCAACGTGAAGTTGGACAAGATTTGGGCTGCGTTTTTTGGAGACGAGGATCGGATTGACGAAGGAGATGGGTTTCCCACCGTATTCGAGCAAGGATGACAAACTGAATGGTGACAATTATGCGCATTGGAACTTGATCATGAGGCTATGGTTTAGCAAAAAAGGCTTATGGGACATTGTTGATGGCTCGGAGGAACGTCCCCGAAGGGATAGCAATCGGTTCACACGTCTTCAGGAGGAGGAGTTTCTCAAATCTCTTGTGGATTGGGATGCTCACAATGCGAAGGCAATGTCGGCGATTGTAGAATCTCTCACCAAGGAAATTTCCCCTACCATACAGACTTTGAAGACTGCCAAGGAAATATGGTCAAAGCTTACAGGAATGTTTGATCGAGACTCAACAATGCGAGCAGTAACCCTTTCGGCCAGTTGTTTTCCATCAAGTTTGAAGCCGGGACCTCTATGCAGTCATTTCTAATGAAGGCAAAGGTTATCCATGATCAGTTATATCGGCTATGAATAGTGCGTTAACTAGTACCCAGTTAGTTGCCTTGGTTCTTACGAAGTTGCCTGAGGAGTACGAGATGGTCTCGAGGGCATTACGCTTACAAGTCACGAAGGAAAAGCTGGAATTTGATGATCTCAGCTCTTTTCTCATTGAGGAGGAAGCAGTGCTCATTTCCCAAGGCAAGATTCGAGTTCCGAAGGATGTAGAATCGGCACATGCTACATCGGAATCCAATAAGAAGTCTAGGAGCCGTTGTTATAAGTGTGAAAAGCTTGAGATTACAAATCCAAAGCTAAACCTCAAGGCTCGACGAATGACAAAGGCAAAGGCAAAGCTGACGAGGATGACAGTGACAGCGATACTACCAGGGATGATACGGCTTCTGTCGGTGTGGCGACAAGGACTACACTGGCACATGCTCCAGCATTCTAGCTTGGTGGATGGATGCTACCACGTGCTTCAGCCAGAGAGAGGCATGTGAGTGGCAGAGAGGGGCAGTCTTTGTGCTCCCGTTTTGACGACTTGGACCCATGTGTCGGAGTTCAATTTTTGGGTGTTTGGATCCGTGTCGAAATTCAAAGCACTAGGCATCTGGCAAGGAACCAACATGGCGTATAAAACACTATGGATGTGCTGCAGTCATTCATTGTTGTTTTTTGGGATTATGGACAGGGTGTGTACCAAAAGTTCATTATCTTGTGGAGTTTTTTGGACATGATGTGTTCATAGTTCATGAATGGGGATTCTTGGACGTAGTGTGGCTTACAGTTCAATGTTCTTTGAGGCAGTTGGTGCTCACGATGGCATTTTGGTGGTGACAAGCTGGTGGTTGCAAATCCGAGGTGTACCTAGTGGTTGGCCATTGCTGGGGTGTCCATGGTAGCTTCTTCATCGACTTGGTATTCCTACTTATGTCCACTATGAGCTGCAGAGTGGGTGTTAAAATTCTTTTTATGCATCTCAAGTGAGGTCGGCCAAATCCATTTGTGGATATATAAGCACCCTAGCTCCATTGTAAAATTCATCTAATTCATTGCTATTGTGTTGGTTCAAATACTCTCTCTCTCTCTCTCTCTCTCTCTCTCTCTCTCTCTCTCTACCTCTCTCTAGCGTTTGTGCACCCTCTCTCTCCCTTTCTCTGTTAGTGTTTTCTCTCATCCTCTCTCCCTTAGCGTTTTCTCACTAACGCAATACTGCTTCTGCATTGTCAACTTTGACATGTTGATCCTACCAAGTCTCTAATGGTTGGAATGGAGTAGGCTTATGATGGACATTGCTAGATTAAACTGATTAATAGTCATGTCAAATTTTTTTTGGGGGTGGTAAGGAGGAGCTTTCTAATGTTGCAATGCCTTATGTGGTAGGGTTGTATATTAGATAAGGAAGTGTCTCTAAAATATCTCATTGTGCGCAATACTCTCAGTCACACATGCATGTAACATTCCAGAAATCCCAAAACAACAATTCATTGATCTAACTATAGATGAAACCCCTCTGAGTTTTCAAAACTGCCACCCACGTAGAAGCCAAAAAAGTATAGCAGCATGTTCTTTTCTCTTTCCTATTCTCTCTTCTCCCCTCTCTCTCTCTCTCTCTCTCTCCCTTCTCTTCTCCTCTCCCTCTTGCTTTCTTTTCTTCCCCCCTTTTTCTTGTTGTCTTATCTTTCTTCTTCACAGCATGGCCTAGACATGGATCATCTACCACCATTCCAGTATGATAGGGATGCACCACATATCCGTCTCTCATAGTGAGAGGAACATAGTATTGAGACAGGACCTATGGCAGCTCTATACACGAGAGACATGGATATCGCCTACACAGCCTCTTCCACCGAAGATGCTATACTACAGAGATCACTTCATGAGTATCACTGATGATGGATTTATAGAGAGGCCTAGATACATGGAGGGCTTTTTACCACACGGCTCCCGAGTGGCTATTGGTCAGCTTAGAGTTTCATCACATCGATTGGAGATTGAGACTGGCAGAGCAGCATGGATCCCCCGAGAGGAGAGGGCATGCAGATTGTGCATAGAGGAGGTGGAGAGTGAGGAGCATTATGTATGCAGATGCAGAGCATATACAGCCATCAGAGAGAGATATCCCATTTTATTCAGAGAGCCACATTCCCTACGCCAGATCTTTGAGGCAGTAGACCAGCACATACTGGGGAGATTCATTCTAGACATACAACATCACAGAGAGACATCATTATAGCTCAGACAGCTCCAGAGGGGGGACGATAGACACAGATTACTACATTTTTTCAGAGATCCATCCCACTCCCAGCCCCTACACGGTAGGGAATTACTCTCCAGAGTGCAGAGACACTTAGAGCCCGCAGGAGACATTTCGGACACCATGCCTATACCAAAGAGAAATGACAGAGATCATAGCTCAATTTCACAGAGAGGGTGCGGAGCAATTGGCTCGCTTTAGAGCAAACCTAGGCATGTTCTTCAGGGAGCTGTGGACACCCCCTTCATTGATGTATACCATTTTATACCCTTAGTATGGTACAAGATGGAGCTAGCTAGGTTGCATATCATGATTGTATACTCCATGCACACCTAGATTCATCTTTTTAGTTCAGTACTTTTTCATTTTGTTGGGATGACAGAGGATACTGCATACAGGTACACCGATGTGTCTCATAGGCCGAGTTTTGGAAGACGTTAATAAAATCTTTCTTTCTTTCTCTCTCTCTCTCTCCCTCTCTCTCTCTCTCTCTCTCTCTCTTCATTGATGTATACCATTTTATGCCCTTCATTGATGTATACCATTTTATACCCCCAATATGGTACAGGATGGAGCTAGCTAGGTTGCATATTATGATTGTATACTCCATGCATAGCTTTGCATTCTCCTAGTAGTAGAGCTCCATCCCCTCCCCCACTCATTGTACTTATTGCACACCCATATTCAGCTTTTTAGCTCAGTACTTTTTCATTTTGTTGGGATGACACAAAGGATACCCCACACAAGTACACTGGTTTGTCTCATAGGCCAAGTTCGGTCTTTTGGAAGACGTTAATAAAATCTTTCTTTCTTTCTTTCTTTCTTTGTCTCTCGATTCCTTTCTTTCCCCTTTTTCTTGTTTTCTTTTCTATTAGCCTTTACATTCTCCTTCTTTTAGGTATTTTTTTTCGTATGGCATCTTTTTATATCGAAAAAGGGACACGGGTTCTTTCTTACTTCCAATAATATGAAAGTAGCTATTGGTGGCAATGTCTTGTATGTGATTCCCAATATTGATATCGTGCATGGAGTTCCATTAACTTTGGGATATATTGGAGTTTCAATCAAAGATGTGTCGAAGTGGGAGAAGTGCCTCTTCCTTTTCCTCTCAAAGATGGTGATATCTTAGTATTAAATCATCAAACTAAAGGATGCATTATTTTATGCCTATTTAAATTGATTTATTATATATATTCGTGTTTAGATTGATCTACGTAGAGAGCAAACATAAAAGATAGATAAATCTCCAAAGCATGGACAATGAATAAAGTTCACTCTTACACGCGACAAACAAGCCAAGAAGTTACAAGTACCAAGAAGAGGATGAAATCAATATAAGAGGAAGATGACGATTTGATGCCTCCTCGAAAAACTCCAAAACCAACATTCACGTCTTAAAAAAAAAAGGATCATCTTCAAAGTAGAAGAGGTAGAAGAGGGTGTTGAGAAAGAAGGTGGTAATGAGTGAAGAGCACTTCATGGTTATACATGTAAGTTATCTTTGGCTTGAAATTATACAAGATAGCCTAAATAGATTAAAGGTAAGTGTTATCCACATTAAAATTAATCTTGCAAAATATCTCACTTTTACTAGCAAGCACAAACATTTTATGTACATTGTAGGCGAAAAGATCTACTCCTTTACCACCTATTCCCTTATGTAGACTTGTGCCCAACCCCTCCAAAAGGAGAGTAAAATTAAGGTACAAGAAGCTTGCAAGGGATTAATGGCTATGTTGCTGATAGGTGCAGATTCATATGCTTTGTGTCCTCATCCCATAATCCTATTCGAGAAGTATCATAGGATAATATTAATAGATGGGATGATATATAGCGAAATGAAAAATGAGGAGTTCGAGGATCATATCAAGGATACGAGTGGAAATTCTTGGCAAAGAAGATGTTTTATGTGTGGGACGACAGGCTTCATATTGTGCATGGATGGAGGAGATAAAAAAATGCAAATCATCTTGATATGCTCTCTTTGAATGTGGCATTAAGTTTACTAAAATAGCAATGGACTTATTTGGCTCATAATGAATGTAGCATTCAAGAATGTACAATTAAGACATCCTTGTGTTTACACTATCTTATTTGAATCGATAATGGCACGCTTAAACAGGTAAGGTAATATATACATTAGGATATTATTTGTTTTAAATCTGTTTCTTAGGATGAATAAAGTGGGGTATGTTTTATTGTTTCTTGTGGTGGATAAGGTGTGCCTAACTTATAATCTTTTTATCTTAGGAGGAATGAAGTGGGCTATGTTTCATCGTCCCTCGTGGATAAAGCATGCCTCGTTAGGGCACTTGGATTGGCAAACAAATAAATAATTATGAAGCATATAAGAGCAATGAATAAGGCATGGATGGAGAAGCATGCCGTGAAGCCAAAAAATAAATAAAGAGTCTGAAGTTTATGAGCTATCCCAAATAGTATTCTAGGTATATTCTCTATATCGCTTTGTAGTGGAATAAAAAATTATAACATTTGAAATATAAGATTAGTATTCATACTAATGAAGTAACTTGTGAAATATAGGATGAGTATCTTGCTACCACTAAAGAGATTGACCCCCTTATAAATAGTCTGCTTGTAAAGGAGTTTAAAGATAAATGGAGAATTGTTTTTTATAAAGATGGGCAAAAGTGGAGCTATACTACTAGACGGTTAGCCATGATTGCAAACCTTGCCCAAGGAGATGATTTCTTTGAGTAAGAAAGCGTATGTCCTTCCCTTTTATTCGTGTAGATAGACAATGATATAATGTTTCAAAGTGTTGCGATTTGATTGATGTAATGTGCTACATTTGACTAATGCAAGTAAATTGGGATAAGAGACCAGAGTGTTTGACGGAGGATAGGTTATATAGCTTGGCATCATCTAGCACATTGCCAAATGACCAAAAACCTATGATTTTGGATATCTTGATTGGTGAATATTCCGAGAGGCTTTACTTACAAATTCCAAAGAGTAAGTAATTCTCATTTTTTCCATTTTCTTTATCTATGCAAAACACCTTATCTTGTAATAAGAACACTTTCAATGGCAATGTAGCAAACACATGTTGATTCAAAGATTGGCTAAGACATGGCATGAGAAATTACAGATAAGTACCAAATATAATTTCCAGATACTTTTAAGGAAGAAATCTTTGAGTTTAAGAGATTGTATTTTAGGAAGTTATTTGAGTAAATAGTGGGGTCCCTAAAAAAACAAGGAGTGTAGCTTCACACCCTATTATCATCAAAGCTACTAAGCGTGCTATATTCAAGTGCGTAACAATCTAGAAAGACCAGTCACACTACTTTTTTATGTTGTTGTATTCTTACCTTGAATGGAAATAATCATATGGAGATGGATTTGTAAGTGCCATGTCGAGAGCTACATTGCAGCTATGCTAGCCACCATCGTAAATGAGTGGTGGGATTCAGGACATGAGAACACAATGTACACACACCAACAAGTTTGAAAACTCTAGGATGTAGGGGTGTATAAGAGATGTCCTCTATTCCTTGACTTTCCAAGTGAAAAATTTCCTAAGAGCAAGAAGGAGATGTACACTCGAGCTTGTAAATCCAAGCAATCCAGGACGATATGTACTATATATCTACGCGTGCTTGTAATTAGAATTTTGAGTAAATATCTAATATTATATCCTATTTATTCGCAATTTTATCTTATGAAGACTCGAATTCTATGTGACTAATCAAATCTTAAAGGAAAGGGCAGAGAGCTTATGGAAGACCTAGGGGATGATGAAGATGAAGAGGATGAAGGGGATGATGATGATGAAGTGGGAGAAGTTCCACAGATTGTGCTAGGAATGAAGATGAAGAAGCAAATGTTGGAGGGGAAGAAGATGATGAGGATGTTGACATTACATCAGAGCACAATGATAGCGATTATGAGGATGATAATTGGTCCATGGAGTCAACACCAAAAAATCTAGAAGTGGATCATGCTGCAACACAGGTAAGCCACTCTTCTAATCGTAATTAATTACTTCATTATACTTGGTCTACTAACTTACATGATTTGGTTATGGGGCAAATGAAATTGCCAGGTATGATATATATAAATAGTAATTACAATAATGTAATATATATTTGAAATGAATGTACTTACAAAACGTATGCTTTGTAGAAGTGTCTCGTGGTATAGCAAATATACTACATGCATCTATAACTACTAGTAAATATAGATTTGTGCCTTTATTGCATTACTTTACAATCCATAAGATGAAAAAAAATTACTAATAAAATATGTGTTACACATTAGTCCATAGTGTTCCAAGCATGTTGCAATATCAAAGTTCAAGCTCCTTTGTTGGTTGTCGGTACCTCTACACTTACAGGTATACTAATCATTTGTGCATCACATGTATAACAACATGTTATGTGTGTCTTTTTTATCGTTCTTAACAAACTCTTCTCGACGACATGATGTAACATTAGATACTTATTTGAAGGTGAGAGCATTTGTAGGAGATCCTATCAAGATAGAACATGCAATTCAAAACAAGGAGAGTCCAGAGAAGCTAGCACGTCTTGAATAAATGCTACAAAGTGCTTATGCAACAAATTGGACCTTTAATATTAAAGGTATCAATATAAGCACAGGATGTGATCATAATATATTAGTGAGGTTGCCCATAAGAGGTTCCGTTTATGGCTTCCTTCTTGATGATGTAATCCCACCTTGGAAATTGTGTCCATGTGAGTGATTAAGAGAAATTGTTCAATAATAAAACCTAAGGCAAAATTTCTCATGTTTTCACGTTAATGTCACATAGATGAAGACAAGCCTTATTGCTCAAGGTTTGAGAGACCATCCTTGACGATAATGGATCCTTTATTGTCATTAGTACAATGTATCAAATGACAACCATGATAGATGAGGCCAAACAATTTGGCGTCATATTGGACACGCTGTTAAATGTGTAGTGTACAATAAATATTGGAAAAGCATTTGGACAAGAGGCGAGTAACACTAACCATAGAGGTACTTATGATTATCATTAAAGGTTATTATTGAACAACACGTTCTATTACAATAAAGCTTTTAATACTCTTGTGTAGACACATACCCTCATTGATGCTATGTTCTTGAGCATAGTTGGAACAAACCATGCACAACCATTTTCACTTGATTATGTCATTGATCCTTGCTTCATTATGACTACATGGCGAGGTAAGTAATAAACACACGAGTACTCCAAATTATGGGTGCTGCACATTATGTGAAATTTACTCTTTTTGAGAGCTTTTTGACTTTGGCGAAATCTATGTTCTTTTGCGTTTATTGCATTGGAGTAAGTTTCTCTGTAATCCATATCTTTGTACGCGTAAGCTTATCCGATTGTTTTAAAACCTCAATCATATCTTTTTTGGAGACTTGGCAAAGAGCAAGCTTGGTCAAGGGAGATTTTCGAGGGAGATCCTTGTGTCAAACTCTCTCTCTCTCTCTCTCTCTCTCTCTCTCTTAAAAATTGATATTCCCTCACTAGCCATCTACAAGTAGCTCCTCCCATCTTATTTAAAACCTTGCATCTCTCTCTCTCTCTCTCTCTCTCTCTCTCTCTCTCTCTCTCGCTCTCCATATGTAAAATAATATCATGACATCATCACAAACAGTTGTTAAACCTCATCACTTGAATATTTGTAAACATGTATGTTCATTGAACTACAATGACATGTTCGTCTCAAGACAACCATCACAACCTCCTCTTTGGGATCAATAGAAACTATGTTCATGCCTAATTTGTAGGCTACCATAGTGCAATGTCCACATCCTACGTAAAGCTCCACAATCACTTGCCCGTATTTTGCATGGTGCTTCAAGAGACTATCCCAAAACTATGTCAGCCACCTAATCCTCTATGTTGACATATACTAGATCTACACTAGAATCTTCTCCCTCACAAATTGATAATGCGCCTCAATGTGCTTCGTTCTAGCATGGTATACTGGGTTACTAGCCAACTGTATGCTACTCATGTTGTCACAATAAATGACAACTTCCCTATCCATGGACTCACCCATATCTCCAAATAGCTTCTGAAACCAAGCTACCATAGCAACACCCCTGTGCTCTACTTATGTACTTTACAAAGCAACTGTTAGATATTTGTTACTACTATAATTCATACCAGCATTCCTAGACGAAAACATAAAGCCACTGGTAGACCTCTTGTTTACGACACTCCCTACCCAATAAGCATCTGTGTACCTATGTAGCTGTCTCTGTGTACCAGCCTCATAGAAAAATCCATAATCAACTGTGGACTTTATGTACCTGAGAATCCATCTAGCCACATCCAAGTGTGGCTTCCTAGGGGTTGCATAAATTGACTCACAAGTCCAACAACATCTGGCCTAGTAAAACGGTCATGTAGATCAAGCTACCCACTATGTGCATGTACATAGTGGGGTCCTCCAAAAGCTTACCTATATCTATGGAAAACTGTGTTATGCTCCAATGACACTAAAATAGGCTTACAATCTATCATACCATACTTGGACAACATATCCAAGCCATACTTCCTCTATAATGACAAAATGCCATGAATGAAAAAAAATAAAATTTTTAAATAAATTAAAGTAAAAAATAAAAAAATCGAGGACTAAAATGACGTTTGTTTGAGAGAGAGAGAGAGAGAGAGAGAGAGAGAGAGAGAGATTGTGGTATTGGAAAACAAATTCGTTTTTTAAGAAGGAAAGCTCTAATGCTTTGAATATTCCACTTTTCGGTGTGGAAATCAGGGCAAACATCCAATTTGGGAAAAAGTTGGTTTCTTTTGAAATATTTTTGGGTGGAAAATTGATTGGGGAAGGTATAAATGTAGGGCAATGGGAGAGGGTCTACGTGTTTACACATCACGTATGCACCCGCGTGTGCACCCTCTCTCACACACTCTCTCTCAACGGATAGATGCTTGCACTTAGATTGTGTGTGTGTGTGTGTGTGTGTGTGTTTATATGTGTGCACATATGTGGACATGTATGTGTGTATACGTGTGCATGTGTGTGTTAATTGTGTGCGCACCAACTTTGCGTGTGTGCAAGTACGTGTGAGTGCATGTGCCTTCATGTGTGATAGTGTGCCCACACGTGTTTGTGTGAGTGCACCATCATGTGGTAAAGCCTTAATGAAGGCGGCTCATTGTACTCACACTCAGAGTGTGTGTCAACTATGTGTATCAACTCTGTATACACACGTGCGATTGTGTGTCGCTCTGTGTGTGTGTGTGTGTGTTTGTTTATGCATGTGTTGACGTGTATGCACGTGTATGTCTGTGTGTGTGTGTATGCAAGAGAGTGTGAGTATGCATTTATGTGCTTGTGTGTGGATAAATGTGTATGCCGTGCATGTGTGTACATGTATACGTACGAACACTGGTGTGTGCATGTGCATGCACACGTACACGTGTGTATTTACGAGCTCGAGTGTGCATGTACGTGCATGTGCATGTGCATATTTGTGTGTGTGTGTGTGTGCAAGTGTGCATGTAAGCATGCAAGTTTTTTGTTTTTGTTTTTTAAGTCAAGGTTAGAAGTGAGCAAGCTCGTTCTAAGACTCGAACAGAGTAAGCATGCAAGTGTGTATGTATTTATGTGTATGCACATTATCTGTCTCGATAGGTGATTAACTCTAAAATGAGACATTCCTTTGTAAATTGACACCATGAAATTGAATTCAAGAAGAAGTAAAAACCACCGCGTAATTTGCCTTGTGGTACTCATGTAGAGTTGTCCCCTAAAATGATGGTGTATATGGTTGCTGCCTTCCCTAACGCATGCGTATGTATGTGTCAATTCTATGTGCATGTGCAAATGTGTGTGATTGTGCGTATCAACTTTGTGTGTTTATGTATGTGCACAGACATGGAAAAGTGTGTATATGTGTGCATGTGTGTGCCTTTGTATCAATAGTGTACGCATGAGTGCACCTTTATGTATTAAAGCCTTAATGAAGGCGGCTCTCACGTTATCCTCACGCTGAGATTGTGTGCACTGTATGATTGTGTATACCAATAATATCGCATGTGCACATGCAGCATCGTGTGCACTTTGTGTGTATACGCTGAGATTGTGTGCACTGTATGATTGTGTATACCAATAATATCGCATGTGCACATGCAGCATCGTGTGCACTTTGTGTGTATACGCTTATATGAATGCATGTGTATGTATCTCTGGATGTATGCATGTATATATATACGTGCATGTGTACGTGCATGCGTGTGTCATGCATACATACATGTACATGCACGTGTATTTGCATGTGTATGTTTGTGTGTGTGGTGCATGTATGTGCAATCATGCGAGTATGTGTATGTATGTCATGTACACGTGTTGATTTTGTGTGCACGGATGAGTGTGCATGCACATGTATGTATGCACGTGAATGACTTTGTGTATGCAGTAGAGTGTGGGTGTGCATCTAGCTTGTGTGTGGATGCATATGTAAGTATGTGCATGTATATTTGTGTGTATGCAAGTGTACTTGTGTGTACGTACATAAGTGTATGTGTGCATGCTTGAGTGTATACACGTGTATATGCATTTGTATGTATGTATGTGTTTTACGTGTGCAAGCATGCAAGAGTGTATATACGTATGTGTGCATGTATGTGTATGTGCATCCTATGCATGTGCGTGCATACGTGTGGGGATTTATGCACGCACATGCATATATGTGATTATGTATGTATCGATTCTAAGTGCACGTGCAAGTGTGTCAATTTTGTGTGTTTGTGTGTGCACACGAGTGGAAGTGTATGTCTATAAACATGTATGTGTGTGTCAAGTGTGTTCGTGCCAACTCTATGTGTGCACGTACCTTTATGTGTCTATAATGTGTACATACATGTTTGTGTGAATGCACTCTCATCAATTAAAACCTTAATGAAGGCGGCTCACGTTACCCTCATGTTGAGACTGTGTCGACTCTGTGCGTGCATGTGTATGTGTGCACGTACGCAAGAGAGAGTGTGCATGTACGTAAGAAAGTGTGCATATCTATGTTCATGGATGCATGTGTATGTACATGCATGTGCATGTGTATGTGTATGCGTGCATGTACACTTGTATGTGCATGCTCGTGTATGCATACATGCATTTGTGTGTGTATACTAGAGTGTGTGTATGCACGTGTATTTGTGTGTACAAGTGTGCGAGTGTGTATGTGTCATGTGCACATGTGTGGATATATGCACACACGTGCATGCATGTGATTGGGTGTGTCGATTCTATGTGCATGCATATGTGACTTTGTGTGCATGCATAATCGTGTGTATGCATGTACATATGCAATGCTTGTGTGTATATGTATATGAATGAGTGTGCATGAGTTCGTGCGAGTGTTTTTTTAAAAAAAAATGTTTCGAAGTTGGAAGTTGGAACTCTCCCAAAAATAAGAATCTTCTCCAGAATATTATCTATGTCCATCTCATTCGCTAGCATCGCCTCTAAAACCATCTACACTCCTCTTCCAACCACAGGACATCAGTGTACAAAGGGAGGGGCAGCCTGTGCAGGAGTGGGGGCAGTGCTGTGCGGGTGCAAATCTAGTTTTTTTTTCTAAATAGAAAACCTGCCAAACTCTGTAAAAAAAAAAAGAAAAAACCACAACAACATTTTACGGCCGGCTGGCTTCTTCTGTGAACCCTAAATCAATCTGTAGTCATCGCCATGTCCTCTTCCTGGCATCTCCGCCCCTTCCTCCTCCTCTTAATCTGTATCTTGGCGTTATTTTCCTTAGCTTACGCCGCCAGCAGCAGCAGAATCATCTCGTCTGCCCAGGAGGAATTGTCGCAGCACGGCTTCCCCATCGGGCTGTTGCCGGACACTGTGGTGGCGTACGAGTTGGAGGCGAGCGATGGGCATTTCGACGTGCGGTTGGAGGGCGCGTGCCGCTTCGTGATTCCGGGGGATCAATATCCCATTTCCTATGCTCCCGCCGTTTCCGGCACCCTCTCTCACGGCTACATCCGCGACCTCTGCGGCGTTTCCGTCAAGGCCATGTTCAAGTGGTGGACAATCACCGCCATCCGCGCCACCGAAGACCACCAGCTCGCCTTCGAGGTCGGCCCCCTCACTGTCAACTATCCCGCCTCCAACTTCGACGAGAGCCCCGCCTGCGAGGCCGCCGCCGCCCACTCCCGCGTCCACTAGGTAGAGTCCCTTGCTATTGTCGTCCAATAAGAATAATCATCATTTCTCGCAAAAGCAACGATTGCGCGTCCCACGGCAGATTCATTGCAACTCCAAAGAAGGATGTCTCGTCCTCTGAAGAGAACGATCAATGTTATTGTTTTCAGGATTACTGTTACGCATTCTTTGGAAAAGATCACTGTACATGCCGTCCTGAGAATAAAACAGCATATGTGTAAATCGTTACAAGCCTCTGCTTATATATGAGAGGCTTGCAATTTACTTATGGGGACTGAATCAGGTCTTGGTATAGCACAGCAGCATTTGTCATTTGGATGTTATGCTTATTAACAGATCTGGGATTGAGATGAACGACCATTTTGACTCCAGCCTTATGATGTGAAGGCCTGCAGTACAAAGGCTATCCTCTCATGATTAGCTTATCATTGCACGTCAGAGATTACACTTCCATGGCAGCTTGTGCATTAACAAAAGAACACTTCAAACATGTGCAGTTTCCACACTCATCTGTTGATTTAATGCATGTCACGTTTATTTTGATATATGTGTGCTTTGAGATTTTTGCAATACCAGTAACCTTGGTAGAGCTTGCATACGATATACTATCTCATAAATTGGATTTTATTCTCTTGTGATCACTTTCTTACCTTTAAACCTACTGTCATTTCAATTGCAGTGAAGTGGGCAAGCTTGATTCTTCAAAATTTTGCCTAAGCTCTTATTAAAGAAATATTGCCCAAAACACTTACATTTGGGTTGTGTTTTGTCCCTCCATATTGTGACTATGCAAGCTCTTCTCAAAATAGTCTATTTTGAGTACTTACAGAACCTTGCTTATTTTCACTATCCTGGTGATAGTGAGGGATGTGCATAGAGCAGGCATAAATAATCATGTGCTTGTTTCATGATTTATGCATGTTTGGTGATGATAAAATTAGCTGTTACCAGTGACCACCAATAATTACTCTTGAAAAAGAATGTTGTTTTGTGAAAGCACTAGTTTTTCGGTTTTATGGAAGTGTTTAAAGCATGTATGCTTTCCTCCAAACGCACTCTGTTTCTACCAGTGCATAGCACAAGTGAGTGACTAGTAGATGTACTTTTATAGTACAATGTTTATTCTTCTTCTAGATTTTTTGGCTGTTGTCTTACTCTAATGTTTTTGTTAGCTTACGCCCACAAAGGCTTTTTAAGGTTTGCATTGGGTCAGAACCACTCCATTGGTAAATGAGTTTACATAATTCACGTAATATAGCATTGCTTCTAGTGACTGTAAAGAACAAGGATAACTGAATTTTGGGCTAAAAAGCTCACAAATGATGATTAGGGGCAAGATGTGGCATGGAACAGAGAACTTTTATTTGAAATTGAGTTTTCAACTAAAGTGTTCCATCTCATCAGTGCATCTTTTTAAAACACAAATGGGATCCTTCTCATTGAAAATGATGGTGTGACAACAATGACCTTGTTTTGGGTGGTAGTTTGTTCCAATGAATAATATTAGGCCTAAGAGTCCAGACACAAATGGGATCCTCCTCGTTGAAAATAATGGTGTGATAACAATGACCTTGTTTTGGGTGGTAGTTTGTTCCAATGAATAATATTAGGCCTAAGAGCCCAGTCAGTCGTGCATGGTAGAGCTTTGTCAAGTGCACATCTTCCTGAGTCTCCACAGGAAGGCTGTAGCTCATGCTTCAGAAGACGTAGACTGTAAGGAGGTGGCCACTTGTGGAGAGCACCTCATGGTCCTCAAAAGTGTTGTTGTTGAATGCACAAAAGAACCAAGAAATTTGTTCCATATACGTGTCATTTGTGTTTAGTAAAAGCAGTGTTGTCAAGTAAGATAAACTGAAAGTTGACAGACGGCAGTCATTGCGGACAATCTACAGAGTCTGAGAACAACCCGTGTGAGAAAGGGATGCCAATACTGCAACTTGGAGAGACCAGCTTGCATGTTGCCTGAGAGTTGGCTGCAGGATGGACCACTTCCAGATTTAGGGTTGAAGGATTGACAAAAAGCATGCAAGTGGCAATTGGGCAGGATTGTGCCAGCAAGGACGTACAGCTGTGCACACAATTGCGATCAGTTAGCAAGCTGGAATGCATACAAGAAAGCAAATGATGACTCTAGAGAAACTCAAACTTTTGCTTTAAAAGCATCTTCACTTCACATATATCCACATCAGTGTCACCTATGACAACCAAGTCATCAACATAGATGACTACTAGCACAATTCTGTTGTTCGCCTTTTTTACATAAAATGAAAAATTAGCATTGGATATCTGAAATCCAACATTGTCCTATCTTGTCTGACCATGATCTTGGTGCTTACAAGGCTTTGCACAACCTACAAACAAAATCAAGGTGTGCATGATCCTCATAACCTCGTGGATACACCATGTAAACCTCTTCTCGCAAATCACCATGTACAAAGGCATTTTTTACATCCATCTGATGTAAAGATCATCCCTTAGCTACAATGAGTGCTCTCACGATTACCATCCTAGCAATCGGGATGAATGTTTCCTCATAATCAATGCCATAGTCCTAATATGTCCTTCTGGCAAGGGCACGCTATGCACGGTTTGGCTGGTGGAGGTCTACAAAACTTTTCTCTCACCAACTTTGGGACCCTGGTGAAAGATACAACATCCCCACATACAAACTCTTGCAAATACAAGTTTTGATTGACATGATGCTCTCTAGGCATGACTACCATAATTGAAAGGCATTATCAGCCATCCTTGGTGACTAGAATAGGTTGACATGATTAACAACTCTTATTAGGGAGGGTAAAATTTCAGCCAAATTAACAAGTTTCTTCGCAAATTAGACAAAATAAAAGGGGTGCAGGCAAGCTCACCACGCAACCGTAGGTTCGCGTCCGCAAACCACCCCCAAGCCAGGGGCTAAGGTTCCACTCCCACAAGCCAAGCCAGTCACACAGGCCAAGCCAGTCAACCCTCGTGTCCCATACCACCAGAGCCTAGGGATCTTCGGCAAGACCGCCTCTACTCCGCAACGTCCATGGTAGGAGTAAGCCTCTTGGTCCAAGTCCAAACTACAATGAATAAATAATAACCCAAGTGTCACTTATATAGAGCTTCCTCTTGGGGCATTTCCAGGTGTTTGGCTCCCTTGCATTCACGTCAACTATAGCTTGCAGATTAGCAACTTGTAAACCTGAAGTGCAATCACTGCATAGATAGAGAAGGGCCATGCGTACCTAAGCTGGCAGGCTGAGGGCCAACATGTATTTACCAAGGCAACTCACTCCTGTATTTACATCCTACAACTATGCTGCATTTCCTCTCTAATACACATCCGAAGGAGAAGGAAAGTCTAATTCAAAGCTGCTTTTTGTCCTTATACACAACCCTCAACTATACTGCATTTCCTCCCCAATACACATCAGGAGGAGAAGGAAAGCCTATTCAAAGCTGCTTTTTGTCCTTATACACAACCCTCTGGTTACAGTATCAGGGCTGAACTCAGATCTGCAAACTGTGGATGCAGCACTCTTAACCAGCTGGCCAAAAGTGTTGTCAAGCCTAAAGAGTTGAAGGAGGCTGTCCGTTGGTATTGGAGTAAACTGTAAATCGAATTGCATTCCCTACGACATTTGATCTCTTTATCTCTACTGCGGCTGCTCTACACAAGACATGATCCCGAGAGCTTGAGTTTATTTATTTCCTCCTGTACAAAATCCTTTTCTAATAGGACAATTCATAAAACAATTATCAGGCTTATGCTTTACCTTATACATCCATTGGTAATCAATATTTGTAAAACGATGCAATGATCTAGAGATCTGGATTGCCCCTTGATATTAAACAGTGAAGCTGAAAACATATGAATAAATTTGCTCTACCTCCATAATATCAAATCAGCAGTAAATTTTATTTTCTGGATGCAGATAAAGCTTGCCTGTTCAATAACTAAAGATAGGTGGGATGGGATGATGTAGCCTCCTTTCGAACTAAGATTGAGGTGGCAAAAGGAAGGAGGATGCACGTAAGGGCAAGGAAAAGGAACATGACTCAGTCATTAGGCAGCTTAAACAAGGCAGATAAAGGTCATGAGATGCAAAGCAAAGACAGTATCAAACTGATTAGTGTGAACAAAACTTAATGCAGTGGCATATTCAAATTTGGCAAAAACATGATGGTGCATTCATAGCAGCACCAATACTTTATGGGAGTATGTTTGTAGGAAAAAGTGAGCTTATAACACTGTCCGTCTGCACAGCAAAAAATCAGATATAACCTGATCCATTAACTCTGTGGACATAGACTTACATTATACAGATATTATACTCATATAATGAACACAGTACTTCAAATAGCCATGTCTTTAACCTCTCTTTAGAAACAGGGCACTTTCTTTTTCTGTTGTCACTTTTGTTATTCAGTACATAAGTTGAGCATGGCATTCGGCTTGTCTGTTTGCCAAAGATACTTATTAACAAACACACCAGCAAGGCATGTTAAATGAGTCAAGTTCAAGAACAGTAAAAGGTTGCACAAGGATTAGTGACCTTATTGCGGTTTGGATGCACACAACATGATGAAATTATTCCTTCGAATTTTCTTGTAGTCAGTGAGCCCACATGTCTTACAAAGATCTTCCAACTCAGCTTCAAGCCAATACCTGAGTGAAGGGGATGAAACTGCCCTCCTTAAAGCCTGTGTAAAAAGATGTTCGTTAAAAGTGCTAGTTCAAAGGAGAGTAGTGCCCCTCTCTCTCTCTCTCTCTCTCTCTCTCTCTCTCTCTCTCTTTGGAGAGTAGCGTCCGATGCGGCACATATTATGAGATGGAGGCACCTCCATAGTGTACCCCCCCATCCCATATGATATTGTATCCCTTCACTGTACTCCACTCACCTCCATAGCGTACCCCCCCCCCCCCCCCCTCCCCCCTCACTATATTCACACCCTATAAGGGTTTCTGTTTACCTTCCAGTTCCAGTTTCATTTTCTAGGTGCCAGTAGTATCATCTTTATTTTTCATTTTCTGGTTTTTTATCCAGACATTGTATCAGATCCACCATGATGTAACTTTTTGGTCTCATAGGTCATTATGGCCTTTTGAAGACGTTAATATAACATTTCATTTCATTTCATTTCTCTCTCTCTTTGGATTGTACATTGATGCAGTCTCTGATTATGTAGATAGATTGGGAGGCCCAGGGGCATGCCAGGCAGGGGTGTTGATACCCATCTTGTTATATGCTGATGATATTGTTCTAATCTCAGACTCTCTGGAGGGATTACAGAGACACCTGGATGCATTACAGGCTTTCTGTGCGGATAGAGATCTGACAGTGAACCTTGGGAAAACCAAGGTTATGGTGTTTAACACCACACAGGCATGGGTGACGAGATCAGAGCAGCCTTAGTTCACTTTCCGAGGGGAGCCGGTAGAGTACGTCAGGTCATATGTCTACTTGGGAGTTACTTTCACAGGACCGCGTTTCTCCCTGAAGGAGGCAGCAGCAGCTAGATTAGCTCGAGGGCATGCAGCCTTGGGGGCACTTGAGAGGCAGTGTGCACACATATAGTTTCAAGAGCCACGCACCAAATTGTGGCTATTTGATACGCTTGTCACACCGACCCTGATCTCAGAGAGGGACATATGAGAGATGGAGGCAAATGGAGAGACCACTGATTATGGCGATTGCCCGCATGATTCGGAGCAAATCATCAGTACCACATGAGATTGTTCGGGCTGAGCTAGAGCCCCACCAGTAGTAACCGAGGCCCTATTCCGGGCAGTTATCTTTTTACAGCGGCTATGGGAGCTCCCTCAACAGAGGTACTCCTGATTGGCATTGACCTCATCCATGCACTTGGCAGAGGATGGAGATACTCATTGTTGGTACGCTCAGATGAGATCATGGTTTGCGGATAGAAGCACTACCACCCTTTCAGTACAGTCTGGATTGTCCATTTTTGGATCTCACCCGCTCTCAGAGCAAAACTGCGTGATCAGGATGGATATCATCAGAGTGGACACAGAGAGGTGGACACAGAGAGGACATGGACTAGCCCCCTTGAGCCCTTGGGCACGAAAATGGCTCATTACAAGAGCCATTTTCTACACCTCTCACCGGATGATTTTATCACCCGCCCGCCGTACATGGATGTACACCTATCACATGGGATACGTTGCGCCATTGGACAGATCCGGACCTCATCACACCAGCTGCGGTTTGAGACAAGGCGATATGTGCATCAGATCTTGGATGACCGCATTTGTCAGCTATGCTACCAGGAGGTAGAGAGAGAGGAACACTACATTTGTCGATGTACGGTCTATTATGAGATCCGAGGGAGATATCACTGCCTCTTCCGAGAGGGTTTTGGGCCGTTATGCAGGGTCATGGAGTTTGAGGATCAGAGATGCCTGGGATTGTTTCTACTTGAGCTCAGGAGACACAGAGAGACCCTCTTGGCAGACAGGAGGCCGAGCCATGATGTACCTAGACAGAGGACCCTGACAGATTTCTTCGGCACCAGTACTAGCAACCCAGTCCACACACCTCCTGATACCTCCTCCATTGGGCCATCAAGGCACCGACCACGCTCCCAAGGAGCCACCACTGATAGAGCAGTTATCTTATGTCGTGCTTGTCGGCCACGCCCACCAGGATCCCGACCACGGCATCCTCACCATCGCCAGATTAGAGCCATTATTGCTCAGCATCGGAGGCGCCTACCTCGCTTCTATGACCTCTCCATTCTAGGCAGCCCCATGGCGGAGATACTTGATCTAAGGAGAGGGCAACTGATCAGCATACATGGATCTACCTGATCTACATTTTTCAGTATTTTCCAGTATTTTCTACTCAGTATCATCTCGGAGTCTTACAGTTCTGTTCTTATAACTGTAGGACAATCAATTTATTGTACTTTTTAGTCTCATTTAGTTCTCTTTGATGAGACACATTTTCAGATGTACTCTCAGTTTTGGTCTCATAGGCCACTATGGCCTCTTAGAGACGTTAATATATCATTTCATTTCATTTCATCTCTCTCTCTCACAGATTTTATAGTTCTAGATTTTTGTTATATATATATATACATAGACGAATCCAGGAACATGCCCAAATTCACCTTTTACGAACGTGCATGATGTACCCAGGATGATGTACCTCATGGATATGATGTAACCTTTTGGTCTCATAGGTCATTTCGTTATCTTTCTTTATTACTATTTTGTACCCAAGATGATGTACCTCATGGATATGATGTAACCTTTTGGTCTCATAGGTCATTTTGGCCTTTTGAAGACGTTAATACAACTTTCTTTCTTCTTTGTTTCACCTAGCAAGGCTTGAGCAGGAGCTATACCAGCTATTTCTTGTAAGGGACTGTAAGGAGGCCTGGAGGATCTTCTAGGATCATCGCCTTCCAACTCCGATTACTTCACCCAGCACTTGGCACACCTATGCCACCTCTCTCTACCATGTCCCCGAGCGGCCACCTCTCCCCCATCCACCCGAACCTCGTCCCCCACACTCTTTCTTCTTTCACCTCAACATGGTGAGAGATGCTATTGACAGGATGTAGACTGGGAGAGCACAGGATCATGATGGACTCCTCACGAGCATTTCTCCCATGCTAGGGATACGCTAGCCCCTTTACTGGTTCACATGTTTAACAGGGCTTTATGTGAAGGCTTCCCCGTCAGCTGGTCATTGAATACTATTGTACCTATCTTGAAAGCAGTGACCCCATGGACCCCAACAACTAGAGGACTATCATGATTGGTCACACCTTGACAAGATTTATGGTTCGATTTTGGAGCATGAGCTTAGTAGATGGTCCGAGGAGCAGAGACTCAGAGCACCGGGCAGGCAGGCTTTAGGAGAGGGCACCCCACACTAGATCATATCTTTACACTACGGGGGATCATCGAGGAGGGGAGAGCTCACGGGCAATGGATATACTGTTGCTTTGTGGATTTCCGCAAAGCTTTTGATACTGTCCCACGTGCTAGACTGATGAGGAGACTCCAGGATATGGGAGTGCCAGCAGAGATGCTGTGGGGGATCATTACACTCTATGAGTCAGTTCACAGGCAGAGTACGGGCTCCAGGAGGTGACTCAGATATCATACACAGCACTATCGGGGTGAAGCAAGGCTGCCCCTTGTCTCCTACTCTATTTGGTCTATACATTGACAAGATCTCAGATTACATAGACAGACAGGGAGGACCAGGAGCACATTTGCGGGGGATCATCGAGGAGGGGAGAGCTCACGGGCAATGGATATACTGTTGCTTTGTGGATTTCCGCAAAGCTTTTGATACTGTCCCACGTGCCAGACTGATGAGGAGACTCCAGGATATGGGAGTGCCAGCAGAGATGCTGTGGGGGATCATTACACTCTATGAGTCAGTCACAGGCAGAGTACGGGCTCCAGGAGGTGACTCAGATATCATACACAGCACTATCGGGGTGAAGCAAGGCTGCCCCTTGTCTCCTACTCTATTTGGTCTATACATTGACAAGATCTCAGATTACATAGACAGACAGGGAGGACCAGGAGCACATTTGGCAAGAGTCCTGATACCAATCCTCTTGTATGCAGATGATATTGTTCTTATTTCTGATTCACCAGAGGGTCTGCAGCGGCATTTGGATGCATTACAGGCCTTTTGCCAGGACCGGGACCTTACTGTGAACCTTGGAAAGACCAAGGTAATGATCTTTAAGACCTCCTCATAGTGGATAAGTAGATCTGCAGTACAGTTTACATACAGTGGAGAGCCTGTGGAGTATGTTACCTCTTATGTATACCTTGGGATCACTGTTGCTGGACCTTAGTTCTCGATGCGGAAGGCAGTCGACGCTAGATTGATGAGGGGATATGCAGCCCTTGGCTCGCTAGAGAGGCAATGCTCACAGATACAGTTTTAGGAGCCGAGGACGAAGCTTTGGCTATTTGATACTCTAGTTACACCTGCACTACTGTATGGTGCCCCCATCTGGGGTCCTAGCTTATACCATAGGAGGAGACAGAGGAGAGAGCCGGCCGAGACAGATACAAAGGAGGTATATGATGGGTGGAAGCCGATGGAGAGGCCCCTAGTGGTGATGATCTCACGCATGATTAGGAGTAAACCATCAGTGCCACATGAGATTGTGCGGGCAGAGATGGGGGCTGCACCGATAGTGACAGAGGCTCTATTCCAGACAGTGACATACTGGCATAGGCTATGGGAGCTTCCACTTGATAGATACCCCCGGCTAGCCCTAGAGTCCTCGAGATAGGTGACACTTGAGGGAGATACAGAGTGCTGGTATGCATAGGTAGGCACTTGGTTTGGCATGCACGGTATGCAGATGGAGGCACTCCCTCCCTTCCAGTACACCATAGAGGCCCCGTCATTTGCTCTTAGCTACACAGAGCGGAACAGGGTTATCAGGAAGGACGTTGTCAGACTGGATACTCAGAAGACATGGAGTTCACCTAGTCATCCACTGGGGACAAAGATGGCCTTCTACAAAGATCACCTCCTATGCCTGACAGAGGATGGGTTCATCATCCGTCATGCTACATGGACATAAGCCTATCCTTTGGGGTGAGATGTGCGATTGGCCACATCCGCACCTCATCCCACCAGCTGAGAGTGGAAACTGCCAGATATGGGCCTAGGGTGGCCGCACCAGAGGACAGGATATGCCACCTTTGTCACACAGAGCCCGAGACAGAGGACCATTACACATGCCGATGCCCCGTGTACTATGAGATTCGGGCAAGGTTCCATTACCTCTTCCGAGCTGGGTTCGACTACTTTCCAGGATCAAGGACTTCCCAGATCAGAGATGCCTGGGTCTTTTTCTTCTAGAGCTCCGTAGACACAGGGAGTCCTTAGTGAGATCCAAATCAGCTGTACTTGCTCGAGGACCAGCACAGAGAGCTCTCACTGACTTCTTCCATACCAGCACTCCGAGGGCCGATCCACCCATCATACCTAGACCACAGGCTAGTGTAGGATCTCGGCTGAGAGGTGTGACACTCGACAAAGCCACTGAGCTATGCAGAGCTCGACGCCCCAGACCCCATGGCCCTCGCCCACGGCCACGCCACCACAGGAAGATCCGGGCTATCATCTCCCATCATCGCAGGACCTTCTCGCGCCAGCTCAGTTTTACCACCTTGAGCACCATGTCACAGCGGCCCATGAGGGATGTATTAGGGCTACTAGATAAGGCGGAGAGGAGCTCGACCACGTATCCAAACATATCGTCGACGGGGCTCTCTTAGCAGATGAGGATGCATCACCTGGTTAGGACGGAGCCTTGAGGATGTAGATGTTCGGAGCCCCAAGTATGATGATGATGGGAATCTCATCTCAAATGGGGATTCTCATTTAGAATCTAGTGAGGAGCCTCTTCGTAGTAGTGATGACTCGAGTGAGGTTGCTAGTGGTAGATCCGATAGTTCAAGAACTTTAGTCTAAGTGAATCTTTATGATGATGATGGCATGTATGAATCTCTTTTTGATGTATGAATCATGAATCTATTATCTACTGAGTACTCACTTTTTTAACTTTTGAGTGTTCAATCATTCTTAATTTTTGTAAAATTTAATGGTCTACAGTCTAAAGTATAGGCTCTACCATCTAAGGTCTTGAAAGTTGACTCTCTCTCTCTCTCTCTCTCTCTATCTATCTATCTATCTATATATATAAAACAGACGCCTCTAACACGCATATAACGTCTCTAACAACCATGGCGATTGCTCTAATCCAACGGGTGATGCAATCTCTCTCACGAAGATCGTGTGGGATCTCCGCCGGAGACGATTGTGTTGGTAGCCTAATGACTCAAGTAAAAGGAAGAGAAGAAGAAAGAGGAAAGCATGAGAGAACAAGTGATTAGCACTAATCACTCCCAAACCCTAACCCTAAGCACACCACACATGCTAGATTAGAGTTGTAAGAGAGAGGGAGAGAGAACACTCCACTTCTAGTGCACAAATGGAAGAATGAGTTGCAAACAAGAGAAATTGGCTTTTATAGTTCCAAGCCTTTTTCCACTCGGCCGCCTGGGAGTAAGTGACCCAGGGCGCCTAAAACATAGTTACAAGGCTTTTCTCTATGGTTTAGCTAATTGACCAAGATCCTCTTGTTTGTCCTTCGAAGCTCAATACTTGGGAGCGTCTTTAGGGCGTTTCCCTCATCAAATGATGGGATTTACAATATATAGTGCCGCGCCCATTACATAAGTATGCAGACATAGTTGTCGTAGGATTGTGTTGATCAATATGTGGTTAACAATTGCCAATCCTAGTGTCTCCTGATACTCAACAGATTTTGCCTACTTATCTTGGTTTGTTGCAAGGGAGGAATACCCACAAAACTACTACACCAACTTCTGATCAGTTGGAAGATGCAGTGAATTCTGAAAGATCAACAATCAATGAGTCTCGGCTTATGCCTAAATGGGTTAGAAGCACCTTGTAGGACAACAGATTTTATGCTCCTTTGTAGAGTAGAACCAAATACAGTACTAAAACCATGTATGTAGGAGACTGATTTGTAAGAGCCTCAATCACCAGAGGGGCAGCTGCCACCTCTGCTCGAATAATCTCAAGAGGTACCAAGGCCTTGGCTCTAATAATCCTAGCAATCATAGATACCAAAGGCCTCTCCATACCTCTCCACCCGCCTGCGCTGTGATGGCCCACTGAAGGTCCCCATATCTGCACTCCATAAAGCATAGCTGATGTCACTAGAGTGTCAAAAAGCCAAAGTTTCGTTTGAGGTTCCTGAAACTGAACCTGCAAACACATCCTCTCCAAACCACCCAGGGCTGCATGTGCTCTAGTCAATCTAGTCTCTGCTGCTCTCCTCATCGAAAACACTGGCCCACTGAATACTACCCCAAGATATGTATATGCATCTGTATACTCCACAATCTCCTGCCCATATGTAAATGTGGGAGCTAATCGCCTAACCCACTGTGGCGTGGTGTTAAACACCATAACCTTGGTTTTGCCAAGGTTGACAGACAATCCACTATCATGTGCAAACTCATGTAAAGCATCCAGATGACGCTGCATACCCTCAGGGGAGTCAGAGATCAACACAATATCATCAGCATATAACAATAGTGGGATCCATGTACCTGCTAGCTGGGCTCCTCTGTCCCCCAATCTGTCAGAAGCCTCATCCACATACATACCAAACAATGAAGGAGATAACGGGCAACCTTGCTTAGAGAGAGAGAGAGAGAAACCTGCTGGAAAGGCTTTAGTATATCCAACTGGACATCAGTCGTTGGAGTTAAGAAAGTGGTTGCCACAAAAACCCCACCAGGTCTCAGGATTCGACTTATTTCTGCCACCTGCCAAGAATACATGGGATTTATTGTGTTAAAAAAAAACCAAAACTTCTTTCAATTACTTTTCAAGGCAGAAAATGTACCAGTAGTTCTAAGAGCAAAAACCCATTTCAATGGCTTTAAGGATCTAGTAATCTTCAGAAAAAGCATGATTACACAATGAAAAAGTAAATAGGCATTACTCTGTTAGGAGGGCTATGAAAAAAAAAGCAGAATATAAAACTTCCAGCACTGTCATTCCAAAAAAACCGGCTGGAGCTCCCCCTGATTGCACACTTGCTCCTTTCCCTTCTCCCTTGTCCTCGCCTTCTCCCTCGCCATCACCTTCCCCTCCTTCTCCCCCTTCGCTCACGGCTCTCGAGTGGCTATCGGTCAGCTCAGAGTTTCATCACACCGATTGGAGATTGAGACTGGCGGAGCAGCACGGATCCCCCGAGAGGAGAGGGTATGCAGATTGTGCAGAGAGGAGGTGGAGAGTGAGGAGCATTATGTATGCAGATGCAGAGCATATACAGCCATCAGAGAGAGATATCCCATTTTATTCAGAGAGCCACATTCCCTACGCCAGATCTTTGAGGCAGCAGACCAGCGCATACTGGGGAGATACATTCTAGACATACAGCGCCACAGAGAGACATTATTACAGGCTCAGACAGCTCCAGAGGGGGGGCGACAGACACACATTACTACATTTTTTCAGAGATCCATCCCCCTCCCAGCCCCTACACGGCAGGGAATTACTCTCCAGAGAGCAGAGACACTTAGAGCCCGCAGGAGACAGAGGACACCTGGCTTTCGGACACCACGCCTATACCAGAGAGAGAGATGACAGAGATCAGAGCTCAGTTTCACAGAGAGGGTGCGGAGCGACTGGCTCGCTTCAGAGCACACCCAGGCATGTTCTTCAGGGAGCTGTGGACACCCCCTTCACTGATGTACACCATTTTATACCCCCAGTATAGTACAGGATGGAGCTAACTAGGTTGCATATCATGATTGTATACACCATGCATATAGCTTTGCATTCTCCTAGTAGTAGAGCTCCATCCCCGTGCACACCCAGATTCAGCTTTTTTTTGTTCAGTACTTTTTCATTTTGTTGGGATGACAGAGGATACCCCATACAGGTACTCCGATTTGTCTCATAGGCCGAGTTCGGTCTTTTGGAAGACGTTAATAAAATCTTTCTTTCTTTCTTTCTTTCTTTCTGCCTCCCGCCTCCTTCCATCTCGTTGCTGCCCCTCTCCCATGCGCATCCCTCTGCTGCACCCTCCTTATCCTGTCTTCCTGCCACCTCCTTATCCTTCACAGATTCGCCTTCCTACCACCTCCGCTCTTCCTTACCATGATCCGTCCTCCCCTGCTGGCTGTCTGCCTCTGATCTGATTTTTTTTTTCTCCCCTCTGCTGCTGTCTACCATATTCTCCCTCTGCTGCTGATCGCCGCCTTCTACCTGTACTGCTGTCCGACATCTTCTTCCTTTTGCCCTTTGCTGCTGCTCGCATCCTCATCTGTCCGTCATACCCCCTTTTTTCTTGTACTCGCAGCCCAGCAGCTTCTCTGGTCTGAACCCATCCAGGAGGACACCATGGCAGCCACTCCGTCATCCCTGACCCAGGCTGCAGCCCCTTGCATATTCTCCGAAGCGGACCTCCAGCTCTTGGCATCTACAATTTCCTTCCTCATGGCCTCTTCACTCATTTGCAAGATTGTAGGGAGTCTCCCAGCATGCGACTAGATTTCAGATTTTCTCCAGGCAGCCCTCATTGGCGAGCCCACAAAAAATCTCCTATATGCATTTTCTTGGGCATGGCTACTCCCAAGTGGAGTTTGATTTCCCTGCGTAGCGGCTGACCGGGTATTTCAGCAAAGTCCCATTGCGTTATGCAAAGTTCAGGCATCTTTCGCTCAATGACATCACGGCTTCGGCCCCGCATCCGACCCATCACAGTCTGCTTCCCTGGCCTCCCTAAGGAGTATATCTCCCTCGTTCAAAAATATCCAATATTCATTTTCTTGGGCACAGCTACTCCGAGGTGGAGTTTGATTCCCATGCTACGGATGACCCGGTACTTCAACAGAGCCCTATCGCGTTATCCAATGCTCAGGTGTTCTTCACTGCATGGCATCATGGCTTCGGCCCTCCATCCGGCCCCCTTGAAGGATTATCTAGCTTCCCCATCAGTCTGCTTCCCCAACCTCCAAAAGAAGTATATCCCCCTCCTGCAGTCGATTAGTATATCGATTGGAAAGGTCCTGGAAGCCCCCCAAACTCCCGCCTCCGTGGTAAGGATTCCCTCCCTCAAAGTATACATAGCCTTTCCGGAGGCTCTTCCTCATGTCATTGCACTTCCCAGCTTACAAGGGGAAATGCGGAAGAAGGAAAGGGGGGGGGGAGGGAGGAGTGGGGGGTGGTATTCTACAATGAGTTGAGTATTCAAGTCTCCCCGGGCAATGCTTCATTTGTAGGCAAATGGGACACCACGCTAGAGCTTGCAATTGACAGCAGGCCCGCTGAGGAGACCCCTCAGACCCTCACCCGAAACTGCTCCGAGTCCCCTCTGTAGGAGCGGAGGCTAGAGGTCAGCTCCATCCCGCTCCTCAACTAGATGGGCAGGTACCCGGCCAGCCTGACCAAGTGGGCCACCACCAGCCGCGCTTGTGGGGTAGACCCAGCCTACAAAGGACTCAAGCTGCGGGTAGCTAGCTCGACATGGCTGTGCTGGCGGATTCGACCCCCCCACAAGGCTGTCGAGAGCTAGAGAGCCAGTTGGCTGGGACCACCAAGGAAACGGTGCCTACTCGCAACTGTTATGAGAATTTAGCTCAGGACCTAGATGCAGACAGCAAGGCGGCCCCACCCACCCAATAGGAGCTCCAAGGTACCCTTGCCAAGGTTTAGGTTAATGTAGATATTGATCAGGAGGTCTCTCATCCAGACCCTCGTACCCCCACACCCTCCATGCCCCCTTCGTTGTGATCCCCCCTCCCGCATCAACCCCACCCCCCCACACCCACACCCCTGCCTACTATCCCCCCCCTCTTTATGCTTGTTGCTCTATCGTGTAGCACCTGATCATTCTTGGCATTGGCCAACCCTATTAGGATTTCAAGCCTAATGTGTGTGAACCATCTCTTAAGGTGTGAACACCCTCTTATGGGAAGATAGGATAACTGTGCAACGTGTCATTAGTATAGTGTGTGTGTGTGTGTTTTCTATGGGTCAAAAGATAAGGCTACTAGCCTACAAAAGCATGTACTTGTGAAGAGTTTACACATCAAACTAAACCATCATCGAGTCGTGTAGCAATACTCTATCTCTCTCTCTACACCCGACCTTCAGGCTGATGCAAGAGCTCGGCCGAGAGGAGTGACACTAGACAGAGCCATTGAGCTATGCAGAGTTCATGGAAACCAAGAATCCTCACCCTCTGAAGTGAGCTGCCGGAGAAGTCCTCAGAGGGGAAGAGAGATCCTCAATTGACCCTGAAGGTAAATTAGATGATGAGTGCAAGCCTTCAAGGGGGATGTCATGGCAGGTGAAGGCTCTAAGCCACTGCCCGCCCTGCAGGTAGGGGAGGGGGGGGGGTGCGGGGAGGCTGCCTCAAATCGCTACTAGACATCTCATCTGCATATGTGGGGTGAGCCTCCTGCAACTGGCCCACTCTCCCAGGGATCAAGCGGGACCAATGGAGAGGAGTCCCAAGAAATTGTGAGTGTGATCAAGGATCAGGTAGGTTAGGGTTACATTGTCAGCTACGACGGGTGGAACTCCAAGGTGGAGAGAAAGAAAGAAAGATATATTAAGCGTCTCCTAAAGACCCAATGGGCCTACGAGACCAAAGTGATACAATAATGTCCATGGCATATCTCATCATGGAATGGAAAATAAAACAAAAAGAAAACATAAACATAGCTATCTCATTGGGGTAATACAAAACTGTCCATGGAAACTCATCATGGAGTACTAAGAATATAGAAACATGAGAGCAGCATCAGCTCCGAGTAGATGGTATACCACTCTCCAACATATCAAGCATGGGGCTAATGAGTATGTCCGAGAGGTCTCCCTCAACTACGTCACGTGGAAAAGTAGCTCGATGGCAGTGGAGCATGTCCTGGATCTGGAAACTGATGAGGTGATCGTGGCCAACGGCCGGGGGGCCGGGGGCGTCGGGCACGCGGGAGTGTGGAGGCTTGGTCCGAGGTAACTCCTCTTGGGCGAGGTAGGTCCGGAACAGCTCATGCAGGGTCCACAAGATCCACTATATCAGCGTCCTCCACCTCCTGGGTCCGGAAGAAGTTGGTGATGGTTGGCTAGCCAAGGAGAAGGCGGGGTGGTTGGGGCCGCAGCGCTCTCAATAAGGTGTCCCTGTGTCTATGGAGCTCAAGTAGGAAGAGGCCTAGGCAACGCTGGTTCTGGAAGTCAATGATCTTGGAGAGTGGACCAAATCCCTCACGAAATAGACAGTGAAACCTCCCGCGGATCTCATAGTACTAGGTAGCGGCATATGTAATGCTCCTCCGTCTCAAACTGTGTGTGGCATAATCGGCAGATCCTCTCCTCTCTGGGTCTCTGTATGAGCTTCCCGGCTCTGAAGATGCGCTCAACTCTACCTGTCTCCACTCTGAGGCAATGGGATGAAACCCGTATCTGGCCAATCGCAATCCACATGGCATGGAACATGTGAGCACTCAAGTAGCCTGGCTGCTGGATAAATCCATCCTCAGTCAATCGCAATCTCTGGGTCTCTGTATGAGCTTCCCGGCTCTGAAGATGCGCTCAACTCTACCTGTCTCCACTTTGAGGCAATGGGATGAAACCCGTATCTGGCCAATCGCAATCCACATGGCATGGAACATGTGAGCAGTCAAGTAGCCTGGCTGCTGGATAAATCCATCCTCAGTCAGTGTGAGGAAGTGATCTCTGTAGAAGTGCTTCTTTGTGGGGAGCTCCGGAGGTGTGATCCATGTGCAATGGGTGTAGAGGCTAAGAAGATCTCACTAGATCCATGTGCAATGGGTGTAGAGGCTAAGAAGATCACCTCATCAGCTCCAGATCCAGGACATGCTCCACCGCCATCGAGCTACCTTTCCACGTGACATAGCTGAGGGAGACCTCTCGGCCATACTCGTAAGCCCCATGCTTGACATTTTGGAGAGTGGTATACCATCTACTCAGAGCTGATGTTGCTCCCATGTTTTTATGTTCTTAGTATTCCATGATGAGTTTCCATGGACAATTTTGTATCACCCCAGTGAGATAGCTATATTTATGTTTTCTTTCTGTTTTATTTTCCATTCCATGATGAGATATGCCATGGACATTATTGTATCACTTTGGTCTCATAGGCCCATTGGGTCTTTAGTAGACGCTTAATATATCTTTCTTTCTTTCTTTCTTTCTTTCTTTCATGTTCCATGTTCCTAGTATTCCATGGATAGTTTTGTATCACCCCAGTGAGATAGCTTTGTTTTGTTTCTATTTTATTTTCCATTCCATGATGAGATATGACATTGACATTATTGTATCACTTTGGTCTCATAGGCCCATTGGGTCTTTAGTAGACGCTTGATTCCCGCATCAGAGATGCCTCGGACTTTTTCTTTTAGAGCTCCGTAGACACAGGGAGTCCTTAGTGAGATCCAGATCAGCTGTACTTGCTCGAGAACCAGCACAGAGAGCTCTCACCGGTTTCTTCCATACCAGCACTCAGAGGGCCAATCCACCCATCATACCCAGACCACAGGCTAGTGTAGGAGCTCGGCCGAGAGGTGTGACATTCGACAGAGCCACTGAGTTATGTAGAGCTCAACGCCCTAGACCCCATGGCCCACAGCCACGCCACTACAGGAAGATCCGGGCCACCATCACCCATCATCGCAGGACCTTCTCGCTCTAGCTCAGTTTTACCACCTTGAGCACCATGTCACAGCGGCCCATGAGGGATGTATTAGGGTGATATGAGAGCTCTCTACTCATGTACCTAGATTAGATTTTAAAGTTCTAGATTTTTGTTATCTTTCTTTATTACTATTTTGTACCCAAGATAATGTACCTCATGGATATGATGTAACCTTTTGGTCTCATAGGTCATTTTGGCCTTTTGAAGATGTTGGAAAAGGGAGAAGGAGACTTGGGAGAAGGAGAGGGAGAAAGAGAAGGAAGGAGGGAAGAAGGAGAAAGAAGCATGGAAAGAGGAGAAAGAGGGATGGAAGAAGGAACGGGACACTATGAAGGAGGAAATCGACATCCTCAAAACGGAGGTGATCTCTCTACGGGACCGACCACCACAGGAGGAGGGGGAGACTGTGGAAGTTGACAAAGAGGCCATCAAAGAGGAACTCACCATGGCAATCACCAAGAGCCTAGAAGGTAAGATGGAGGCAACAAGGGAGGGTTGGGTAGAAGTGATGAAGGGAAACATCAAAAAGGAAGTGAAAGAGGATGCCCAAAAAGAAGGGCTCCAAATCGTCAACACCACCATTGAGGAGGAGCGGATGCGACATGCTCGTAGACTCAATGTGAGAGTCACGGGGATTCCCGAGGTAGCCGGCTCTGCCCCCGAGGGGGATGGGCGGACACTATGCACACGACTTGGATACTCACATGAGGAACCCCTCCCCTTCCTCAAAGCTTGGAGGGCCGGGAAAGACATGACAAGAAGAGAGCTCTCATCATACAGTTTCGGGATGTGGAGGCACGCACCATCTTCATGAGGAAGAGGGTCATACTACGAGGCTTAGAGGGAGCTCCTATTTTCTTGGATGACGATCTCACGAGGATGCAGCTAGAGCATAGGAGAGCTTGCATGCCACGAGTCTTACACGCAAGGAGAGAAGGCAAGAAGGCCTTCTATCGAGATGGTCGGGTCATCATTGATGGCCGGCTCATGGATTAGCGGTTTGGGGCCTATGGGACACAGACCAGGCCACTGACAGAGATACACATGGCAATATGGAACTGTAATGGTTCACTATGGGTGCAGCCTGGACGACTGGAGCATGTTATGGTGAGGAGAGACATCATACTTCTGACAGAGACACATCAAAGCCCAGAGAGAGGGCTACCTCGAGTAGAGGGATTCCAGTGGGAGTCAGCTACAGGAGGTCCACACACCACGGTACCTCGAGAGGGTCGGGGGGAGTAGCAGTTCTATTCAGACGGGAGCTACAGGGGAGACTGAGAGTGGTAGCACAGGATCCAGAGGCCAGATACATGTGGATCAGCTTACAGCTCTCACAGGATAGGGTTATATACATAGCCCTATGTTACTTTCCTCCATCATGATCCTCCTATGTCATTACAGAAGACATGCCACAGGAGGAGGAGACAGGAGCCTCGCCATACACTTGTCTGTCAGAGGAGATTATGCATTATTCTACACTAGGGGAGGTATTTCTTACACATGACTTCAATGCCCACACACAGAGCAGACTGTGAGGTGTATGACTATGATGACATGGAGATCCTCCACCCTGTGGATCCAAAGGAGATAGGGGCTAGTCGGGCATCAGAGGACACTATACCAGACAGAGGACATTATGGGGACCACTTACTAGGGTTGGGAGCCAGGCATCGTCTCGTTATTTATAACGGGATGCTACAGTGGCTGGGATCAGGAGGGCTGACATGCTTCCCACATGGGGGTCATACACGGACTGGAGGCACGGTGGTAGACTACATTGTGGGGTCTTTGGAGGCATCATAGCTTGTCACCTCATTCTACATCCCACCTCGTCCTATTGGGGCAGATCATACATACTTGGCATTTTCACTAGCCGGATCACCAGTATCACCAGCCCCCACATACCGACGCCACACACTACCATCTACTTCACACATGACATGGAAGACATATACACTGGCAGAGTAGAGGATGGGCTCCTACTCATGGATCCCCTGGCACCTATGGATACCATTACAGCCCAGCTAGCATCACTCCTACACACGGCTGCATTACAAAGCTTCCCACATCGTGTCCACTCAGGAGAGCCTGCGAGACCTGGGACTATGCCCCAGAACAAATGGTATGATGACGAGTGCAGAGCCCTATACTCACGGCTTCGCATACAGAGAGCCTTGGGAGTCAAGGAGAGAGATGAGGAGACTCGCCGCAAAAGGCGGGCCTTCGCAGAGATACGGGAGCTAGAGATCTTCCATTTCTTCATGAGTAGAGATAGCGCTATCTCATGGCGGCACTTCAGAGAGCCCTGGACACCGACAACCATTGCAGACCCACAGACATGGCACACATATGCATAGGGCCTATACCACGCCCCACAGCAGCCACCTATACCTCAGCCACCACAGGAGCCTCGACCTACCACAACTAGCTTCTTTACCCACTCGATGGTAAAGGAAGCTATCTGCCGCCTATAGCATGGACGGGCCGCCGACCATATGGGCCTACAGGGTGAGCATCTCATATATGCAGTAGATTCTTTGGCTCCTTTTCTTGCACACCTGTTTAACAGGGCACTAGCAGAGGGTTTGCCTGCGGAGTGGATGATGCACACCATTGTGCCGATCCACAAAACAGGGGATATTGCTCGATCCGAGCAACTACAGGACGGTTATGGTTGGCCACGTGTTGGCCAAACTCTATGGTGCAGTGTTGGAGCAAGAGCTTAGCTGTATATGCTGAGCGAGTAGGTTTACGCTCATCAGGGCAGGCAGGCTTAAAGAGAGCTTTCTCTACCACTGGTGACTGACCATATATTCACTTTGAGATGTATGATTGATCAGGCCAGAGTGAGGAAGAGAAAGCTCTATTGCTGCTTTGTGGATTTCCGCAAGGCATTTGACACAGTACCACGAGAGAGGCTCTTTCAGCGCCTGCAGTCTCTTGGCATACCAGAGCAGATATGACATGGGGCATCTATACATTATATGAGCACGTTTTTGGGCGAGTCAGATGCCCAGGAGGTATGTCCGAGACTATTGCTAGCACCATTGGTGTGAAGCAAGGATGCCCACTTTCCCCCACGCTATTTGGGTTATACATTGATGAGGTGGCTGACTTCATTACACGGGGAGGCGGAGATGGAGTTGATCTAGCAGGTACCTCAGTACATATTATGCTTTATGCTGATGATATTGTATTAGTGTTTGAGTCTCCAGGAGGTCTACACCAGCATCTACATGCACTCGATGATTTCTGCACACAGAGGGGTCTTACTGTGAACCTTGGGAAAACCAAGGTTATGGTCTTTCATACATCGAGACAGGGCAGGAGTCAGCTGACATTCACTCTCGCGCAAGACGCCAGGTGGAGGTGGTGACATCATACGTGTACCCAAGGGTTACCTTCTCTGCACAGCAGCCACGCGCTTCACCATGGGTTCAGCAGCCAAGCTAGATTGACACGGGGATATGCAGCATTGGCTATGCTAGAGAGGCAATGCCACAAGGCGCATTTTCAGGAGTCCCGGACGAAGGGGTGGCTATTTGACACATTAGTCACACCGGTAGAGCAGCGGTATGGGCGCCAGGCCGTGCTACCCATTAGTGGACACAGATAGAGAGACCACAGGCCCTCATGATGGCACGCATGATACGCAGCAAACCGTCAGTACCTCATGACATTATCCGAGCAGAGTTTGCTGCACCTCCTATGATGGTAGAGGCCATATTCCAGACTATATGCCTGCTAGACAGATTCAGAGAGATGCCATAGGACAAATTGTCATACAGAGCTTTTGAGACATCTAGACAGCTGGCTGAGGCAGGAGACAGAGGATCATGGTATGCACAGGTCACACATTGGTTCTCACAGCATGGCCTAGACATGGATCATCTACCACCATTCCAGTATGACAGGGATGCACCACATATCCGTCTCTCTCATAGTGAGAGGAACAGAGTATTGAGACAGGACCTATGGCAGCTCTATACACGAGAGACATGGATATCGCCTACACAGCCTCTTCCACCGAAGATGCTGTACTACAGAGATCACTTCATGAGTATCACTGATGATGGATTTATAGAGAGGCCTAGATACATGGAGGGCTTTTTACCACACGGCTCCCGAGTAGCTATTGGTCAGCTTAGAGTCTCATCACATCGATTGGAGATCGAGATTGGCAGAGCAGCACGGATCCCCCGAGAGGAGAGGGTATGCAGATTGTGCAGAGAGGAGGTGGAGAGTGAGGAGCATTATGTATGCAGCTGCAGAGCATATATAGCCATCAGAGAGAGATATCCCATTTTATTCAGAGAGCCACATTCCCTACGCCAGCTCTTTGAGGCAGCAGACCAGCGCATACTGGGGAGATTCATTCTAGACATACAGCGTCACAGAGAGACATCATTACAGGCTCAGACAGCTCCAAAGGGGGGACGACAGACACAGATTACTACATTTTTTTAGAGATCCACCCCACTCCCAGCCCCTACACAGCAGGGAATTACTCTCCAGAGAGCAGAGACACTCAGAGCCCACGGGAGACAGAGGACACCTGGCTTTCGGACACCATGCCTATACCAGAGAGATGACAGAGATCAGAGCTCAGTTTCATAGAGAGGGTGCGGAGCGACTGGCTTGCTTCAGAGAAGACCCAGGCATGTTCTTTAGGGAGCTGTGGACACCCCCTTCATTGATGTATACCATTTTATACCCCCAGTATGGTACAGGATGGAGCTAGCTAGGCTGCATATCATGATTGTATACTCCATGCATATAGCTTTGCATTCTCCTAGTAGTAGAGCTCCATCCCCTCCCCACTCATTGTACTTATTGCACACCTAGATTCAGCTTTTTAGTTCAGTACTTTTTCATTTTGTTGGGATGATAGAGGATACCCCACACAGGTACACTGATTTGTCTCATAGGCCGAGTTCGGTCTTTTGGAAGACGTTAATAAAATCTTTCCTTCTTTCTTTCTTTCTCTCTCTCTCTCTCTCCACACTTCACCCACAGTCAGGAGCCACACTACTCTCACATTAGCAGGAGGGCGGGTCGAGGTGGTGAGCTCTTATGTTTGCCTTGGCATTCCTAAAATTCTATTTACTCAATTTTCTGGTTCTAAAGAAAACGCTCTGGAATCAATCAATGGTGGCTTGGCAGCTCATGTTGGGTGTCTAGGCTAGCTAACGAAGTTCCACTTGGAAAAGGGAATTAACGTAACGATGTCACACTAGACGTGAGCAGCAAAAACTGGCGCGTATTTTGGGCAGTGACGTTGGGGTCTTTCTGGGTTGATAAAGATGTGTCAAGCCACGCTTGCCCCACATTTACTAGCTCAGCTGGACGCTTCTCCATGGCTCGGGCAGTCCGAGATAGAGTGACCCGGGGGTATGCAGCTCTTGCTGGCCTTGAGCGTCAGTGTCATCAGGCACATTTTTAGGAACCCCACACGAAGGGGTGGCTCTTTGATACATTAGTGACACCAGCCTTGATGTATGCAGTAGCGGTTTGGGCACCAGGGCTTGCAGCCTCCACATGGGTACAGCTGGAGAGACCACAGATCTTGATGCTCTCGAGGATGATACGCAGCAAACCATCCGTCCCGCACGACATTGTTGGAGCTGAGTTTGCTGCACCACCTATGGCAGTGGAGGCATTGTTCCAGACGATCTCCTTTATATACAGGATGAGGGAGATGCCCACGAAGAGATTATCCCGCCGAGCTTTTGAGGCATCCAGACAGCTGGCCGAGGCTGGACACACTGGATCTTGGTATGCACAGATGCTACAGTGGTTCTCACATCATGGGATAGACATTGAGCGGTTGCCACCTTTTCAGTATGATCAGTCTGCTCCATGGGGTTACCTCTCTCTCAATGAGAGGAACAGAGTGATGAGACAGGACATATGGCAGGACTACATACAGGAGACATGGATAGCACCACAGAGCCCACTACCACCGAAGATGCTGTATTACAGAGACCACTTTATGAGCATCTCAGGGGATGGGTTTATACATCGACTGCGGTACATGGATGTATACATGCCACACAGCTCTCGCGTTGCTATTGGACAGCTACGATTTTTATCACATCAACTAGAGATAGAGGCTGGGAGAGCGGCACGGGTTCCCAGAGCTGAGCGGATATGCAGATTGTGCCGCGAGGAGGTGGAGACTGAGGATCACTTTGTATTAGATGTAGAGCCCACCAGGGGGTCAGAGATAGATACGCAGGATTGTTTGAGGAGCACTCTTCACTACATCAGTTGATGGAGGCCTCGGACCAGCGACGACAGCTTGGCAGACTACTACTAGAGCTTCATAGTTCTCGAGAGAGACTCCTCCAGACACCCGCTCCCACTAGGGGTGGGAGACAGTCCCAGCTCACAGATTTCTTCCAGAGAGCTATGCTAGTGCCAGCTGATGTACCACGTGGGGTGACCGCATAGAGAGCAGAGGAATTGAGAGCCAGCAGGAGACCTAGACAGACTGGACATAGAGCACCCCGACTCCGTCACCGAGAGATAGCAGCTATCCGAATGAGACACCAGATGGAGACACAGGAGAGGCTAGCTCGCTTTCATTCAGACTCAAGGTACATGTTCACGCCATTCATAGCCTCAGCATCGGCGATGTATGATATCTTATATCCCTCTTATGGCACTGGATGGAGTTAGACATAGATCTGCATAGCTTGCTTGTACTACCCCTTCAGCATATAGAGATGCATCTTGCCTTAGCACTCCATCCACATCCCCACCCCCCCTTATATTGTTTGTATATGGGCTCCACCTCAGTCCAAACAGAGCATATGGAATGAGTTGGAGGGGTGACATCATCCTCGATGGATTCACTCCACAGGCCCACCATATATTCTGTGCTGCTATGCTACTGATGATCTCCAATCTCAGACTAGTGCCCGGGGACCAGGGCTCTACCGACCTGTCGTTGCGGGTAGGAACTGTATTTATCCTACAGTGCGAGTCAGAGGGCCTGCCCACCTGTTGTCTCCTCGTAGAAAAGAGCAAGGTCACTCTCAAATCACCCAAGCTATTGCCCCCACGTGATAGTACGTGGCGCACAGCAAAGGATCCTCTGCCAAACCTATTGCGCTTTATGGGGATGCAGCACTGCACAACAGATTTGGGGTTCTGTAGCCCAACTTATGGGCAAATTGAGTGGCCGGGCCATGCATGTGACTTGGGGGGCAGTTGCTTGGCTCTCCCAGTCCGGTCCGCAGCTTTTTTTATGAGGGCAGTGGTACCGATTCTGCTATTTTCATTCGTAGAGGTATTGCCCAACATGGTTTATGGTAGGATGTTCCTCACTCTGATTATATACCCCCCAGACAGAGGCTTGACACCAGTTGGGAGATTGTTGCCAGTATTACAGCATGGCAGCGCTAGAGAGCTAGAGGCACGGAGGCTATTGAGGGTGTCCATATTTTTTTTTTCCAGAAAGTAGACTTCTATTAAGTATGAAAAAATTTTACAAAATTGAGATTTCACACCAATAAAGGTGGAGATCTCAACCAATCAGGAGCCCTACGCTGCCAATAGGGTCCCGAATGAGAGGACGTGAAAAAGATACCAATGTCCCACTCTCATAAATTGGCCGCGCTTCCTCTCCGCAGCCCTCGAAGATCCCTGGATTTTGGCCCAGGTAGCCATGATGGTGTGAATAATATCACTCCAAATCTTGCAAAAAACTGAGAAACAAGAACGGGAGAACCCTCAATAGCCTCGGTGCATCTAGCCAGATTTTTGGGTCTCAGTGCATTAGTACTATATGGGGTGATATCATCCATAGTCTTATGGCTACTTGGGCTTGTATTCAGGGGCCCTCTCCTTCTGCGTAGGCGAAGCGCGTGATATTTATGCGGGAGTGGGACCATGGCATCTTTTTTTCCTCTAGTACCATAGGTCTTACATGGCATCATGATGCTCCTCAGTGGTTGAAATCACCTTACATATTGGGGTGATTCTATTCTTTTCTGGCTTATAGCTATGATTGTTGTATGTTTTTTTCATACTTAATAGAAGTCTCTTTCTGAAAAAAACAAAAACCTATTGCGCTTTGGGACAATCCCAAACGCAGTGCCGCCACAACTACGTGGGGTGGCAGCATCGGACAATGTGTGCCCGCCGTTCTCCAATGGCCAACCAAGTGCTGACGGCAAGGCTGCGGTGGGCTAACTTCCAGAGGAAGATTGTGACCTTCCTAGGCTGATAGCTGTTCCACAAACATTTCCAAAAATCTCCAAGGAAGCGAGAAAAGATGCCCTAGGAGGCCTAGTGGTTTGGGTGCCATCAATCTCATGAATCTGGATCCTATGACCCATCTTCGCCGTGCAATGAAAAAAGGGGGTGTTTGGGATCTCTGAGCTAAAGGGGTCCCGCCACTTCCACTCATTTGGTTCCCACGGGACGCGGTTCAAGATCAGCTCTCCTAGAGCCATAGGTGCCAGGAACTGTTGCGGGCCACCTTGGCTAGAGAACGGTCACTGTGCCACTGTGGTGAACATGAAAGCGCATAATCCTCACCCGCTGAAGAGATCCACCTTTGTAGTCCACTGTGGGGGAGAGGGTCAACTGGCCTTGGGGATCAACTGAGAAATGAGTGCGGCCCCCCCATCAGAACCAAGGACTACTAGAGAGATATCATGGTGAGTGACACCGCCAACCCAATCCAGGGGGGAAGGACTAGAAAGGGGAGTCCGCCAATTCAGGGGGATGGCTGAGTCGATGACGAGGGTAATCTAATCACGGCATTGGATCCCCACGAAGAGACTCTTTACCTAACCTACTCCTCTATACTACCAAAATAAATATATCAATGCTGCAAAATTCAGATCTGACACTCTTTACCTAACCTTCTATACTACCAAAATTCCTGACTAATATACATTAATGCTACAATGCATAACACAACGAACTTGAATGCTGAATTATGACCCTTGACCGCTGTATGGATGTCAATAGTCCATCCAGATAGGTCATGCTCCAAGTGGCCCATCCAGATATGCCCACTCCACCCAAGCGCGGCTAAGAGCAAGACTCATGGGGCCAACCTCCTTGTAGTGTAGGTACCTGTAATCTTGGGTCAGAAAAAAGCTGACACGGAGGAAGACAAAGAGATGTGCCAGTATCCATTCACCTCAATGGAGAGTGGCAAAGGATTACACAAATGCAGCGAGGGGTCACCATCTCGATGAAGGAGGTCGTCTCCATCGGCAGGCACCGAGAGGAATAGTTCATCGGGAGCCCCATGATCCCACGGTTGCCTCCAACAGACTCTGGTGTGGGAGGGGGCTGTTATTGGCGATGCAGCAATGATCATGTCCACTGTGTCAGGGTAGCGATGAGCTGATTTTCGGACCTCCGAAGGACCAACGGCAGAGGAACCTGAGCCACAGTCATGATGTGCTCAACCTGAACTAATCTTGCTGAACTAATCGTCCAACCTCCGAAGGACCAATGAGGGTGCTGACCCTATGCGCGCTGGGGAGGAGGTTCCGAAGAGAAGGGCCCCACAGGGACAGATATGGCAGTGGTGTGAGAGGGGGCTTCAATTGGCAAAGCACAGATGATCATCTCCACCGCGTCCGAGTAGTGCTGAACTAATCGGCGCACCTCTGTAGGACCAACAGGGCGAGGAACATGACGCTGCGGACCATCTGTGCACTGGGGAGCAGGTTCCAAAGGGAAGGCCCCACTGGCACATATGTGGCAGTCGATTGGCCCACCTTATCTCCTGGCAACTTTGCGTCTGGCTCATGAGGTAAATGCGAGTAACAGTTCTCAGTGGGAACTGTTAGCTCGGGGCTCACGTCTGGACTTGTGCCAGGTGACTGCTGGCCATGTTCCTTGGGGAAATCTCTCATTCATCATCAGAGGGAGGTGACATCTATCCCAAGATATCTGCTGGGGGCGGAAGGCAATGTGAATGCCATGCCCAGAGCAAGAGGGCGAAGGCTCGTCACATGTCGCCTTGGACTGAGGGGTGGCCCATGGCGGAGTCGCCAAGGGGCAGGTGGGCGAGTGTCCCGCTGGAGCACCAGCGCTGGTAGGTCCTCACGAGATGCCCGACAGGCTAATGACAAATGAAACATAGTCTGGGAAGTCCAAAGAGCTCCACCCGCTGCTGAAAAGCAGAGCCATCGATGCGAGGAATTGAGAGCAACTGGGGAAGGTTCTCAGGTGAGGCTACAGGACGGTAGACTTGCTGCCTAGGCAAGCATCGCAAACGTGTCATCTCAGGGGTCTTTAAGGCGTGTCCAAGGGTAATGCTGAGCGCATGAGGGAGGTTGTACTCTTTGGGAAGGCCACAGAAGCAAACTGTCACCGGGAAGCCTGACGTAGACACTAGCGGACGAGAGTCGAGCGAGAACCAAAGGTGCCATCCAGCGAAGTACGCATGAGCACTGCGTAACACGATGGGCGCTCTGCAGCACGACTCCGTCTGCCAAGGCAGAAAAGTCGAACTCCACCTGAATGTAGCTGTTCAACTTCACCACGAACTAAATATCAGAGATCCGTCCCTGCTCACCAATCAAACCGGCTTGCAAGAGGTCCCGAATCAACCCCTTGGCCGGTCGGCTATATCAGCGAGCTTGCAAATCAATGAGGAGACTTTCAAGGGGATGTTAGGATGACAGAGCTGGACATCGGTTTTCGATAACTCACAATGAAGGATGGACTCTTCAGGGAAAGGTGGATCGGTTGCCATGCAGTCCTCCATAGGGGTGAAACCACAAACCGATCTTTAATGCTGAATGAAGAACAAGTGGGAGCCCAAGGAGCAAACTGGAAATGGGAAAATAAGGTCAGGAGGAAGAGGGTGGGAGAGCACGGTGGGGCGGGAGGCGAAGAAGAGAGCAGGGAGGGGACTACAAAGAGGAGGCAAGAGGGGATGAGCAAAGGAGGAAAAGGCAGGAGGGGGACCGCACGAAAGAGAGATGGGTAGGAGGGCAAGAGGAAGCATAGTTGCAATGAAATGCGTTTCATTGCAACTGTATGAAATGAAACGTTTCATACGTTTGAAACGTGTTTCGTTCATGCCACCTGGGAAAATCTACGAAATCAGCGTTTTTTTTTCCAGAGCCCGTTTTTCAAAAAAACGCCTACATGCGCCTGTGAAACAGTTTGAAGGGAGCTCCTGCCTTGCACAAATCAGCCCCTACCAACTCCGCCTGCACTTCCTAGGTTCCGTGCCCGCCATCTCTTAGGTTGGTTGTGTTGATTTGTGCCTTTTTCCTTCAATTTTGAAAAAAAAACACAGATTTTGAAATTTGGGGGTTTTCATGCGAGAGTGCAAATCCAGCCCTGCCTTTGTCAAGATGCCTCACACTAAGGATGCCATGTGCGCCCATGTCAATCCTGTATCAAAATATGGTGGTTCAAGCACACAAAAGTGGAAATGCAATTTTTGCGGGGTTTGCTCAGGAGGGTCCACAATCCATGTCAAGGCCCATTTCACAGGTTTAACCGAGGAAGGCATTGGTGCATGCAAATACGTGCCTGCAAACATCAAAGCCGAGCTACAAAAATGGAAAAGACAGCCAACTGGCAGGACGCGGTTGTGGGCCTCTCTACCTGAGGATATTGAGGCTAGTGAGGATACATGTGATCCATCAAAAAGAACACGCTTGGGTTCAGAGGAAGATGCACAGAGCCGAGAAGGATTCGGAAGTGCTGGTAGTTCCACTCCCACAACAACGTGAACCCCTTTGCCCACAGCATCCAGAGCCTCTCTAAAGAGAGCAAGCAATCAAGCAGCATGCAAAAGCAGGCAATTAAAGATGCAACTAGGGAACTCACTAGGCTTTTCATCCAATGCGCTTTGTCTTTTCACATTGTGCGCACACCACGATGGAAAAAGGCCATGAGGGCAATCAGCCGCATTGGATGTGACTGGGAGGGACCCTCCTATGAGACCTTGGGCACTAAAGAGCTCAGAAGAGAGCAACAAGCAGTGGAGGTGGAGATGGAGCCATTAAAAGCCACTTGGGGCAAGTATGGTTGCATATTGTTATGTGATGGGTGGTCAAAGATACGCAAGAGGAATGTGTACAAGTTTTGGTGCCCTCTTGTAAGGGCAGTATGTTTTTGCATGCCATTGATGCATATGTGCTTGGGATAGTGGTGACAGGAGTTTATATGCTCACACCTCCGCGAGGCTATCATAGAGATAGGCCCACAAAATACAGTGCAGGTGGTCACTAACAATGGTAGCAACTGTGTCTCTATGGGACGGATGCTAGAGGATGAGTTCCCGTAGATTGTATGGACTCCATGTGCGTCCCATAGCCTAGACTTGCTCATTGAAGATCTTGCCAAGATTAGGTGGATTGCTAACATCTTTGACATTGCGCATAGCTTAGTGAAGTTTGTTACCAAGAGGCCCAAGATCTTGGCAATGTTTTGTGCCAATAGTGACCTTGAGCTTTTGAAGCCCTCAGAAACCAGGTTTGCATATATGTTCATTGTGGTTGAGAGGGTAGTGAGAGTCTGACAAGGACTCATGCGCACAGTGGTCTGGCGAGAGTGGATGAGCTGCGAGGACCATAAGCACCCGAAGGCATGCTTTTGTACGCAAAGTGATGCAAGAAGGTTGGTGGAAGGAGGCACAGGCTTTGTTGAGTGCTCTTCAACCAATCTATAGTATTCTTCGCATCACTGACATGAAGGGCAGCACTTTTGGACTCTTGTGCGAGTTCATGGACTGGATTGTAGAGGCTCTTAACCGATGCACTCTCTTGACAGATGAGAGCTACTGAACATGCCATGTACTCTATTTTGGACTTCCAACTAGTTGCCTTCTTGTTGTAACTTGTATCGTAGGCTTTAGGTAAGAGCTTTGATCATTCATGGCTAATTTTTAGGGTTGAGGACATTTGACAGGTTTGGAACGACCGGTGGGATTGGTTCCATAGACCAATCCAAGCGGTTGCCCACATATTGCACCCTCTCTGGCGGGGTGAGGCACAATATGTTAATGAAGAGTTGGAAGATGGATAGCAAGATTACATTCAGAAATGGATAGGAGGAGTTGTGGAGCTCATGAGATGCTTGGAGGATGAGCAGCTAGTGTATCGGATTGCGAGCCACACATTTGGTAGATAGACTGCATGCATGCGAGAGAGACAGCTTCAGCTAGTCTCATGGTGGGAGAAGTATGGCATCAGTAGCCCTCACTTGGTGAGTACAACTCTGAAAGCCAAGACTGTTATTTACATAATACATTGATCAATGATGATTATACTTACAAAGTTTTTGTATTTTAATGGTAGAAATGCCTTGCCATTCGAGTCCTCTCACAGGATTGCAGTTCGGGTCTTGCTGAGAGGAACTGGAGCACATGGGCCCTCTTCCATACAAAGAAGAGGAATAGGTTGTCTGCTGCTCAGTTGGAGCGGTTGGTGTATTGCCATTGCAATCCCCGCCTAATTGACCAATCGAGCAATCCGATAGAGCCTCGCTAGGTCAATGTTGATAACATCGACATTGAGAAGATGAAAGATGTCCCATAAATTTCTCAGGAGGAGCACGACATATATGCCATGTTGTACGAGGAGTTGATGGCACCTACTCATGGCACACGAGCATCTACACCAGCATTATTAGGAGGTGCTAGTACCAATGCAGTAGCTGAGCTGAGTGCGGCAGCTGAGGCAGCATCGTCCTCTTTTGAGAGTGACATTGAGTCTACTGAGGAGGCTACTACTGAGGACATCGAGGATGTTGAGGATTGAGTGCCCAAACTCCAGATTGAGGACTCTAGTCTTTGGGGCTATCAAGCTCCTCTAGTTTATTGTTTGTCATGCATGATTGCATCTATCAGCATGCTTTACTTTGTGTATTCAGACTGAAGTTTACTTTTTTTTTTTGTATCAGCTCAGGATTCAAATTTTTTGTGATTCCTTTGAGTGCCATTATTGAGTAGTTGCCATTATTGATGATGGAATCCAGATCTTGATTCTTGATGTTGCCAGTTTATTTATGCCAATTGGTCAGTGACTCAGTTGGGTGCCCACTATAACTGGGTCACCTAGATTCTTTAGTTTTAGCTTGTAAACATGTTTAAATGTGTAAATGATGCATGTTTAATATTGTTTTACAGAAAAGGTAACATATTTTTAACATATTATAAACTTGTATATAAATTTTGGGGCCTGTACCTCCCTTTTTGTATGAAACGTTTTTGAAACGTCTGGGAAATGAAAGAAACGTTTAATGAAACGCCTGGCAACTATGAGAGGGAGGAAAGAAGGGGGGGAGGGGTGGCGGGACCCTGCACACAGGCGGTTGGGTGAAGGGCGGGAGGAGCGTTGGAAGGCAGATTGCACAAAAGAGAGGCAGGGCGAAGGGGGCAGTAGAGAGGGTTGCACATAGAAGCAAGGAAAAGGGGGGGTGGGGGGGGGGGGGTTTGGGGGGCTTAGCAAGGAGTGGGGGTGATGCTTAGGGTACGCAATATAAAAGCATGTGTATCTTGTAGGAGGTATGATAACCAACCACAAATTCCAAGAAAACATTAAAGAAATTACAAAAGGACTTGTACAACTTACCAACCAACCTTGAGTTAAAAAAACATTTCAAAGGTCATCAATAGGTCAAAGTTGGGATACAAGGCCCTGCTTCTAAACTAATATCTATTCCCCCTGATGAATCCCCCCTCAGGTCCAATAGGTGTCAAAAACTGGTTTTTAGAGAAGCAATTGCATAATAAGCATGTTGCCACCATGTGCGCGTAGCCTAACGGTGTGGGTTTGTGACACGGAAGGGGGAGCTCTGCAGTTCAAATCCCCACAGGCTTCCTGGAGGCACATCCGGGCCATTGCGGCCATAATTGTACCACCTTCAGGCAGGACACCAAGCCGCCTTTGGGTGGGCACTCAAAAGGATCCACTCGGGGGGAGAGGAGGGGTGGGGGAATGGGGGGGAGCATGCTGCCAATGGTTGCCTCCAACACTTCTTGTTAACAATTGAAGTCTAAAGGCCGAATGCATTTCTTTACATATTTTAGAAGTCCTTTCAGCCAGGTACTTGCCATCTGACTGGGTACCCTCCATCTATCCAGAGTCTCCAAAGTGAAAACCTTTTGTGAAGGACTGAAGAATCAATGTCTGGTTCTTTACCAAACAATTCTAAAATCAGATACATTTCTACAATGATGAAAGGTCCCTGTAGAAAAACACTTGTGCAAGAGCACACTCCAAGACCGACTACGCTGGTGTGGGAATATAAGCCAACCAAAGGGACTGGTGGAATGTATTTGCAGAATTATGAGGTACACATCAGATAAAGAACCCGAAGTGGGCCTATCATGCTTGACATCTTGAAAGTTTTCAAAAATCTTCCAAGCAACACCAGCAGGCTCAAGCTCAAGTGGTGGTAACTAGGTCCTCTGTTTTGAACCTTGGCACTGTAGCTTAGGTTGAAACTCTTGAAAAAACTTCCAAGCACCATTATGGTCCTCACTCTTGAAAAAACTTCCAAGCACCATTATGGTCTTCACTCCCACCTGGATGCTTGCATGTACCACAAGCTCCCAGAGGGCCACCATAGTCATTAATATGCAATTAAACGTTTGGCTGTCTCTACGTCTTCCTCTGTTTACAGCGATTCAGAGATGAGTAATTTTCGCATAAGGGAAATGGCCCCACTCGTGAGGGAAGCATCTGAATCATTCGAAAGAGAAAAACAAGTAGCATCTTTCACAATTAAGTATTTTCCGCAAGCAAGTGATATCCATAGGCAATAGGGAACTCCCCTCCGATGAATGTGATCTGAATAGCAGCTCGATGACCTCATTAAAGTGTTAGAAACACTCAGAAAGCTACTGAAAACAACAAGACTGAACCTATTCACACTTTAAGCTCTACATGGACAAAATAATTTTTACACAACTGCAAGTAAATGGGAAGCATACAATGTTGGATATCAATGCTCCACCGTCATATTGTATTGTCTAGGCATTGGCTAGCTCATGCTTGTATGGCTCCCTCTATGAGGAGTAGCCATGGTTGGCCCGGTCACCCGGCATCTCCGTATTCAACTGGGCTGGTAGCCTAGGAGGCCAGATTGTTTAGAGACGGCTAGGATTAGATTTGGCACACTACCAAATAGGCTACACGCTACACTGGACCATTATCCCGTTATCCCACACACATGGAGTAGAAAGACTTTACTCTTGGACATCCTGTCGTGGCATTACGAGGGCCAGATGAGACTACATGGACGTGGGAGGTAAGGATCCTGTGTAGGAAGTTCTAGATCATCTTCATGGGCCAAGTCTACATCGTGGACAGTGGCACTGACCATGGCCTAAACTTTCCAACAATACTTGAGCAATTGATTACAAAGTTGGATCCATAAAGATGACTTTCTTGGATAACTAAGTTTTCTTTTTCCCAAGAAAGATTCTTCTCTAGTTAAAAAACCCCTCCAAAAGGCTTGATACAACTCTGTCCATGATAATAAAACAACAGAAATGAAAGAAAGAGGGAAGAGGAGGGGGTGGGGGTTGGGGGTGCGGGTGTTGTTCCTCCATGGCTGGCTGCTCTCAGAAAAACTAAGTTATAACCAGGACTACTGATCACAAGAAAGTATCCAACCTAATCTTAGTAAAAGCCTTAAACAATCCGGCCAATGAGGTGATAGCTCAAGTGGTGAAGGTGTTTGCCTAGGACCAAGATGTCAAGGTTCAAAACCCCCCTTGGTGCTTCCTCGGTGGCATCGCCTACGGGTGGATAATTAAGCGTTACGGGCGGTAGAAAATTAGTGACTACGGGAGGATCTTGGGCCTAAGGCCAGTTGGAAAAAGAAAAAGCCTAAAACAATTCTTCAAGGTGTTCATCCTCCCAATAGCAATATATCTGAGCACCATGCAGGAGGTGGTTTGAGGAGAAGGCAAAGCAGATATGCACTTCCAACTTTTCTATAGAGGGACTCGCTTTCACATAATTTCATCACGAGTCATCATCACATAGAAATCAAGGAATAAATTCTTCAAGGAATATCCTGGGAAAAATTAAGGCATGGCATGTTCATGTGAAATAGTGTTAACTTTAGAGGACAGCCTTTCTAGTTTTAAACTTTCTTGATGTCATATCTCTGCCTATTATCAGTTTGACTGCGAAACAATATCCTAGAAGATACAGCACATTGTCTTATGGTACACTCACGAAAAAATTCTTGAGCTTGAACTACATCAAGTTGTAGTTGTTCACGCTTCGTTATGTCCACACCACATAGATTTTACATTGAATCAGATGTGACAGACTTGTAGGCTTACATTGAATCAGATGTGACAGACTTGTAGGCTTACCCCTGCTGAAGGTGAAGGCCAACAATGAAGAGCAGCACCTGCATGTACAGCGTCAACTGTTCCTGTTGCAAAAGGAAGCCTTGCCACATCTGCTCTTACCAGCGCTAGATTCCTGCCATTAGAACCTTGCATGTTGGAGGCCAATACTATGGAGTGAACAATGCTAATGTTTTTAAGCTCAACATATTGCACATAGTTTTTTTGTCCTGGGATTATGTAATAAAAAGTACAAAAGAAAGTGGAGAATTGACCAAGCATTGAAGAGAACATGAGCCACAAAAAAAAAAAGAGGACACCTAATCCTGTTAGAAAAAAAAAGAGGACACCTAATTCTGATTATGGATGGAAATTTTGACAGCACATTTTTTGCTTTTAGACTGTTGCACTTTTTTCCCCAAAAAGCCCATCAAAAGAAAAAGAATATTGAATTTTTTTTAAGAATAAAAGCATGTTATCTTTGTATTCATATTTTCCTACGTTCCTGCAGAGTCATGAAAACCGAGCTACCCCTTTGAAGTTTGAAAAGTATGTGTATTGTACGGCGATGATAAGGCATGCACACCCATTGGACACCCAAATGATCAGGGAAGAACCAAAGAAAATTGTGTAGCACTGCTGGGATCTTTGCCGTAAGAAAATCTAAAAGAGCATATGCACAAGGGTGCCACGGGATATGGCCACTCTTATGGCATTCCTTTCATCACAGATTAACATGCTATGAGCATCCCTACATTGTGGGAAGATGTTTAGGACTAGGTAGAGGGTACTCTTTAAAAACCAAGAGTTGATCAAGAAGGGAACATACCTCAGCAAGACACTGAAGGTCTACTCCAACCAAGGGAGGATGGTAGTGTTCCCATATTTATTCAAATCCTAGTGAATCAACTAGTTCACTACTATGAAAGCCATAAGACTAATGCCACATTTCCAATCCACCACAAATGCCAAATGCGTAACACGCAACTGCGCTCTTGGATGGAGGCGTAGGAGTGAGCATTATCACCAAGAAATACTAGAAATAATGGGAAAAACCTACAATAGAACGAACAAATCTAATTGTAAAAATGGCAAATGGAACATCAACAAGACCAATGGGAGTTTTGCTAAACCTAAAGATGAAAGTCTTTAAGTTCTATTACAATCATACATTTGTGGCGATGAACTTCTTGTGTCAACTAGACTTGTCACTCATATATTGTCATTTTTGGAAAAAACTTTCATGAGGGAAGCCAAGTTAGTGCATGATTCGGCATTAAATCTTTATTTGAGAGAGAATATCCAAATTATTGTGGTAGATCTACAAACATGGAAAACGCATCCAATGGATGGTAACCTACTTGGAAATGAATCCGACACAACGAATTGAACCACTTTAGTGGAAGTGTGTGCACCAATGATTGAACCAAAGACTGATGCATGTGCTGACCACCATTGATGTGATGCCAACAAGAGGAACCACATATAAAGAAGGACATAACAAACCTAGGCCCCTCAACCTCAGTATTTATGCTAGGTGTCGGAACCTTTGGTAATGATTCTAGAAAGTGTGTCATCAAGTGAAAACAATTCAGAAAATAAGACAGCCAAAAGGTTTGCATCTCGGGAGATGGTTGAAGCAAAAGCCCTACCGGGCTAGGTGTAATGATGCTCTACCAAGAAAACCAATCCATGCTCTCATTGGTTGAGATAGGATCATGGCTCAAAAAGAAGCAACAGATGACGAAGAGTCAGATGTAAGACCAGTTCTTGATGATTTCAAGTCATATACGACTGATGAGAGAATTGTGATTTGTCTTAGAGAGACAAGAAAGTGTATCATATCATGGCCTTGCTAAGGCTAAAGAAATTGACATAGCAAAACCTGGTGAGGATCCCAAACCAGTTTTCATTGCTAGACACTTGACCTTGGATGAAGACAAAGCATTGGTTTGCATTGGTTTAACTCTTGAAGGAATTCAACAATTACTTTTCTTGGAAGTACACGGATATGAAAGGGTAGTCTGGTAGAAGTAGAGTAACATACCATTCCTAGGGTCCCCAACCACTAGGCAAAGCCCTTATCAAATAAACCCAAAGAACTCGGCAACTCCAAGAATGGCATTTTCATGGCTGGAAATAAAATCAAACTTATTTTGGAATTACCATCCCCAAAAAACTACATAGAAGTACAAAGATTTATGGGTCAGGTTGGATATTATCGAAGATCGATTATATTCTATGCCGAAATTGCAAGGCTATTATATCGACTATTAATAGTCTTTGAATGGACGGAAGAATGTCAAAAAGCATATGATGAACTTAAGAATGCACTAGACAGTGCACCTAACTTCAGACCACCCAATCGGGACTTGATCTTTCATGTGTCTATCTTGAGACCAACCAACTCCGACTTGATCTTTCATGTACACATTGATGCTTCAAATTTGACATTTGGATGTGTGTTGGCACAACCAAGAAAATACAAGTTGGACTACCTTGTTTGTTTTGCGAGCAGACAACTCAATGATGATGAAATAAACTATATCACCACAAAAATAGAAGGATTGGTCATGGTATACGCTGTGAAGAAATATCATCATTATCTTTTGGCTCATAAGTTTATTTTCTTTGTGGACCATTAGCCTTGGCACAATAGGACACATCACATGCAAGTTGCTTTTACTCTTGGAATTCGACTTTACAGTCACTGTAAGAAAAGGATCTCAAAATGTTTAAAGTAACCATTTGTCACGAATTACTAATGGTGAACCCGCTGGCATTGATGATGATCTTCCACATGCTCCTTTATTCATGTTGAATTTGGTACCTGAATGGAGCAATGAAATATCACAATACCTTGCTTACAGTTTTCCACAAGATAGCCCATTGAATAAAGATGATGGTCTTCCAGATGCTTGTTATTCAAGTTGGATTTGATACTAAATGGAGCGATGAAATATCCAAGTATCTTGCTTATGGTTTTCTACAAGTTCGCCCATTAAATAAAGATCATGATCTTCTAGATGTTTGTTATTCAAGTTGGATTTGTACCTAAATGGAGCAATGAAATATCACAATAGCTTGCTTATGGTTTTCCGCAAGATTGCCCATTGAATAAATAAAAGGTGCGGCAGCTTATCAAGCTAGCTATATCTTACCAATTGATAACAAGAGAACTACATCAGCTCGGTAAAGATGATGTGCTAAGGAGATTCATACGAGAGGATGAATTTGTGAATGTCTTAGAAGAAGCACACTATGGAATAACACGAGAACATTTTGCTCGCTAGGTAATTTGTCGCAAGGTTTTCCAAGCATGATTATAGTGGCCAACATTGTTTGGTAATGCCATAGAATTTGTCAAAGAATGCGAGAAGTGCCAATTTGATGTGCCACAACAAAAAGAGAGAATATCACTCACATCAGTAATAGTCTAGGCTTCCTTTTTCAAGTTGTTCCAACAAAAAGAAAAAGTTAAAATATTAGAATCTGGGACCATTGAGAGTCGTGGAGATCACTCAAGAAGGCTCGGTAAGAATTGAGATGCTTGATGGTGTCGAAATCAAAGAATACATCAATGGGAGAAAGCTCAAAAAGTACTATGGACCCCTAATCCCCACGAACACAAGAAAGGGCTAGAGAAACAAGACAGAGAAAAATAAACAACAAGCCCAAAATGAGGCTAAAGCCCATGAGGCGCAAGAGGGGGGATTGAACATCACAGACCCAGAGATGCAGTGTAAGGTGTTGCTTTGTAAGATGATTGTCAGATAATGCTAGCCTAAATGATTAAGAAGATTTTCTTCCAACTCATCATCCATGTTCATGTCTTTGGCTAGGACTCTAGCTAAATTTGGTGGGGCATCCTTAGCTATTGAGGCTTTGGATGATATGTCCCCTATCTCTTGGTTTGGGAGGATGACTTCTACATCCTTATCTTGGAGATTTTCTACTAGGTCTATTGCCTCCTGCGGGCAACACTCATCAAAGATATAGTGTCTAAACCTATAGAGATGTTCAAAAGGCCTCTTGCTCTTAAGATCAATCATAACTCGATCAATAAGAGATAAGTCATCTAGTCTCTCGCAAGGGTTGCATCTTATGTGGAGATACTTGGTTCTAACAATATAGTCTCGCATTGTTTCACTTTCGTCTTGCTTGAGGTTATAGATCTATGTGATGGGACTCTTATCTAGCTCCATTGGGTGAGAATCCCACGATGAATGTGTGTCTCAAGACCCCGGCCTTGGGTTAAGAGACCTAAACTACTGGCCTACTTTTGAATGAACGTGGGATCATCAATCCTCCCATGGCCTCACAAATTTGATCAAACTTCTCTAGATACTAAATGAGATCTCTAGTTCCATCAGATTTGGTCATCATCATCTCTCTCTCTCTCTCTCTCTCTCTCTCTCTCTCTCTCTCTCTCTCTCTCTCAGGGGATGGGTTTATACAGCGACCGCGGTATATGGATGTATACATGCCACACAGCTCTCGCGTTGCTATTGGACAGCTACGAGTCTCATCACATCAGCTAGAGATAGAGGCTGGGAGAGCAGCACGGGTTCCCAGAGCCGAGTGGATATGCAGATTGCGCCGCGAGGAGGTGGAGACTGAGGATCACTTTATATGTAGATGTAGAGCCCACCAGGGGGTCAGAGATAGTTATGCAGGATTGTTTGAGGAGCACTCTTCACTACATCAGTTGATGGCGGCCTCGGACCAGCGACAGCTTGGCAGACTACTACGAGAGCTTCATAGTTCTCGAGAGAGACTCCTCCAGACACCCGCTCCCACTAGGGGTGGGAGACAGTCCCAACTCACAGATTTCTTCCAGAGAGCTATGCCAGTGCCGGCTGATGTACAACGTGGGGTGACTGCATAGAGAGCAGAGGAATTGAGAGCCAGGAGGAGACCTAGACAGACTGGACACAGAGCACCCCGACTCCGTCACCGAGAGATAGCAGCTATCCGGATGAGACACCAGATGGAGACACAGGAGAGGCTAGCTCGCTTTCATTCAGACTTAGGGTACATGTTCACGCCACTCACAGCCTCAGCATCGGCGATGTATGATATCTTATATCCCTCTTATGGCACTGGATGGAGTTAGACATAGATCTGCATAGCATGCTTGTACTACCCCTTCAGCATATAGAGATGCATCTTGCCTTAGCACTCCATCCACATCCCCACCCCCCTTTATATTGTTTGTATATGGGCTCCATCGATCCATGATGATTCACAGTTGTATCCAGACACATGCACACTTTTTCTTTTCTTTCTTTTCCTTTTCTTTCGATGACCGAGGAACACAGTTGTATTATTTTTTGTCTCATAGGCCGACTTTGGCCTCTCGTAGACGTTAATATATCTTTCTTTCTTTCTTTCTTTCTCTCTCAATGTGGATTGGCTTTGTTTTACCCAACTCTAATGAGCTTCTAGGTGCTAAGTTTGTGGCAATCTCCCTTCCCATTTCAAATGCTATCCTCATCATATCTTGTACGTATTGAGTATTCACAGGGTGATGAAACATAAGGGAGTGGGTGCATAAAACCCTATGTTTCAGGGTTTGGGATTTCTTGCCCCATGGGGTTGGGTGTGTGGTTTTAAATAGCACTGGAAAACATCAATACAAACCTGGCTTTGAGGTCACATGCTTGTTGCCGGCGCGCGGCGGCCAAGGACACGTTATGTGAATGCCCTTGTGGATGCCTTTGGTTTGAGGTACTCTTGAACATTAGCTCTTTACCCTTACCCATATTCTATATTCCACGTCCAAGTGAAGAAGAACTAGAACTTGGTTCTATGGTGTAGAAGCTTCTATAATGAGCGCCTGTGGAAAGTGAGACTCCTGCTTGCACTTGTGTGTGCTTACTATTATGTGTTTTGAGGAACACTCATCCCTAATGGTACAACAAAAGAGATGTGTCCCACTTGCTCGTTGGTCATGGTCTACTTGGGATAAACCCAACTCAGGATCGACACCAAATGTTTGAAACGTTGTGGTGTCCGATATGGTTTAACCACTTCTTGAGGGAGCGAACCTTGAGATTCTTGGTCCTACTCCCACTCCTTCACTAGAGCTTCGCCCAAAAAGAGGGTGGTTTAATGCCCTTTAATGAAGTATATAGCACTGTTTACAAAGCCAATTGGTGAATCTAGGGTTCGGAGGATCGTGGGCGGTGCTTGTTTTCAAGTATTATGTTGTTCCTCCACTCACATTTGTGTCTAGCTAGCTCAGCTCATCCCAAAGCTCCTTGCTTGTTGAGGTGGATCGAAAGGAGTTTTGCCTTCTTAAAAGAGAGAAGCACTATGCTAGTTGTTTGTTGGGATCGAAGATTGGGTGGGTTTAAGAAATTGGGGTTTGATGCACTATAGTCGACTACATTGTCGTTTCCAACAATTAGTCCAGATAAGGTTTGTATTAAGGGTTTCTCTGAATTCTCTCTAGTGCTTTTTGAAGTAGGTTTGATATTGATTTTAGACATATCTGTTTTAGTCAAGGTATAACCAAATGTTTTTTTTTCTTATAACACAAAAAATAGGTTTTTTTCCTTGAGTTTTGAGTTTTTGGTTTTTTGAACCTTGGGTTTTTTTTTTTGTTGGGCTCATGTCTCTAAGTTCACGTCTCCAGACTCATGTGTCCAAGCTCACATCTGCAGGTTCACATGTCCAAGTTCACGTCTCCACAAGCTCACGTTTATAAGCTCATGCCTACAAGCTCACGTTTGATTCACAGGGTTGGTGTGCAATTATTGGATAATAATTATACTTTAATAACTTAATAATTATAAAGGACAGTAATTTTCTTAAAATTTATAGCTAGTACAGATTGTATGATAAAAACATTCTTAAAGGACATGAGTACGTATATTCTTATAAGTCTATAAGGCAGTAATAATTGGTTGGTACAACATGTAACGACTTTCTCATGGAACATGTTCGAAGTGTACTCCAATTAGGAGAGGTAGCTATACAACCCACACTTTATCTTTTCAGAGACAGAGCATCGGCCCCCATCTTCCCCTTTGGTTAGATCCCTTCTACAGGCTTGGGATTGCATAATGAGGTTCTTGGTACGCATACCTCTGCGGTCAGCTGAGGCGGCTAAAAAACAACCCATTTTGTGGAATGACTTGATCTTGGATGAGTATGATAGACCTCTGGGAGTAGCTATGCATATTCAGTGGGCTCACTCAGAGACTCCTTCCCCACAGTGCTGGATTGGAAGAGGCTTAAAAGCCTCACAGAGGATAGACAGGTGCTTACGCAACATCTAAGGGGCACTAGTGAGAGGTTGTGTAGATTGATGCCTCTACACATTGTGGGCCTGGGGGAGGATGACGCACCGGTCTTTTTTTAGGTATAGGATGGAACAGTTTGGCTGCTGTTCATCTGAAACATCAAACACTTCTGGACCAACATATGGTTTTAGCCAAGAAACATGGAAAACATCATGCATTGTCCAACTAGTAGGCAACTTTAACTTCATGGAGACATCCCTTAACTTTTTGACTATTGGAAAAGGGCCAAAACTACGGAATGTATGCAAATAGACCCAAACCCATTTCTTGAAGTGGATATCTCATCTAAACTTATTTACTTGTCTGTGAACTGAATAAAGGCGAGGCTCAAAATTGAGGGCCAAACTGGGTTGAGTACCAAACTCTGCGGAATTGACATACTGATCTTCTATGCTTGCTAAGTCTTTTCTAGTGATGTTGAGAATGGTAGACTCCTGACTCGTCTGGATGCTGGTCTTTCTACTACGAACATCTACTATTGGGTTATGCTGACCAGGGATGTACTTGATCATTCCTCCAACCTGGTGGAAGAGCTGACCTTGTCTAGTATGCTGATCATTCCACTGGGCACTTGGCATCGTCGGGAGCCACTGAAGTGCTTCGTGGTCTGTGATGACTGTGAAAATGCATCCATAAGGAACATGTTTCAAATGTTTGCGAACTGACTGTTGTTCTAGCTTGCCCATGAAAGTCTTGGAAAGACGAGGGAAACTTGCTAGGAGGTTCTGCTAGCTGTGGGATACTGGGTGGGAGATCATTCTTAAAAATGTCTGAATGAGAAAGGAGATCTGCCAGCAGCTGAGGGACCGAAGATGATGAGACATCGGTTATCGATGAGATAGAAGCTGTCTGAGTATAAATCAATGCTCCTTCTGCTCCCTTGCACATAGCTCGTCGGGTCTGGAGGTGAGAAATCATAGGAACGCCAATAATGCTTCTACCCCCCCGAATCATGACCGGATCAGGAAAACCTTTAGAGATGATAAAGGTGTCCTGCCTCCAATTGGGAATAGGATCATACTGACGAAACCACTGGATTCCTAAGATCATGTCACATCCCAAAAGAGGAGAGACAATGAAATCTTGCTGGAATGAGGCCTTTTGAACTTGAAAAGAAAACTGCTGTGCCTGTTGAGATATGTGGGTGCGGAGACCAGGTGTAAACCCGTCTACCTCCAAATGATAGGGCACTAAGGTACAACTCATGTTGGTAGCCAACTGGGGAGAGATGGAGAACTACTCATGTCAAAAAGGATTATGATGTCGGCCCTTGGCAGAGTCATAAGCTCGGATTAGGCTTTTCTGTGTTGTTGTCTCACCCTCCTGCTTAGCATCAAGTACCACGGATGGCATGGGATGCATAGAAGGTAAGATCTGAACCGCATTGGTGGTAGCAGGTGGGTCTGGAGGAGCGGGGGATACTGCGGCAATTGTGGCATAAGGCTCTTTGGAGGCTTGCTCCGCTTGCCTTTTTGGACAATCCTTCTTACCATGCCCAATGGTATGACAGAAAAAACATCGGTTTTCTGATTGATACTATCTTTGCTCCTCTGGAGGAAGATAGCCTCTAGTGATGCTTGCTTGAGCCTTTTCCTCAGGGATCTTCTTAGGCTTGGATTCTACCCCCTGAACTAGAGCTAGGACTGGTGTTTGTCTTAGTGTCTTTAGAAGACGAATTACCCTTCCCCTGTTGGGGTTTGGTACTGGACTATGATGACTGCTTGGGCTTGCCTCCGTTCATCTTCATTTCTTCATTTTGAGTGAGAGTCAAAGCCCGGTCATGTCATATGTACTGGGTTCAAAGTTACGAATTGTGAACCGAATGTTAGGATCCAATCCACGAATGAATTGCTCCATCTTGGCCTGCGCAGATAGCCCTAACTATTGTGCTAAAGTAATAACCTTTTCAGAAAACTGAAGCACTGGGGATCCGTTCTGTCTGAGTCCATAGAACTCATCTTTCAGACCGATCATGTACTAATGTTTTTGCTCGCCCATTTATCTTGGGACATGATTTTGATATTGGTATTATGGAGACTTATTTAGTCTCGCCCATTTCTTTGGGACATGGATTCTTCAGTTATATTGGATTTTTGAGACTGTCTCGTCTCGCCCAATCGATGGGACATGATTATATCTTGAATATATGGCTTGAAGCTTAAAGTTGCGGACAACTTTTAAGAAGTTAGGGAGGATGTCACCACCCTGGACATTTCCCAGTTTGAAAGGGGTCTGGTGGACTCCACGATGTTTAAATATTTGGAAAGTACAAGCTTTGGGAATGGGGGATTATCCTAGAATACAAAGGACCACACTCCTAAAATTTAGGAGAGTTGCTATTTTTGGCCCACTCCGATGGAAATTCTGTTCGCGTCATTACATCTGGAGCAGATACCAAGAGTTGGCAAAGTGCCTATGACAGAATGTCTACCAGTTGGGATATTTTTAGAGATAAAGTTTATGGAAGGACCCATCTCTTAGATTGGGACATGTGGCAAGGAGGTGGACCAAAGTGAGACAAGTGGCCTGACATTTGTTAGAAAGTGGATCAAAGTGAGACAAGTGGCCTCACACTTGTCACTTCAGCTATTGTGTGGCTCTCCACTTGTCATCGTAGCCTTCTCTTGCCATTTTAGCTCATGGGAGGCCCAAATCTATAAATTGGAGCCCTCTCTCTTCATTAATGAAGGCTCTCTTGCTGCACACTAGCCTCTACCACCGTTGAAGGCTGCCCTAATGATGGCCACTCTCTTTCTCTCTCTCTTGAAGGCTGCCCATGAAGAATACCGGCTGTTGGGGACTGTTTTGGAGGCTTCCATCGCGAAGAAATACTGAAGGCAAGGGAATTTAATCATTTATTATGATTTCTAGCCATTGTACTTGTTGTACCAGCATTTGTACTTGTTGTACCTGCTATACCAGCCACCGTACCGGCTGTACCAGCCACTGTACCGGCTGTACTAGTCATTGTACCTACTATACCAGCATTTGTACTTGCTGCACCTACTGTACCAGCCACCGTACCGGCTGTACCAACCACTATACTTGCTGTACCAGCCATTGTACATGCTGTACTGGCTGAATGGAGAGTTGTACTTGCTGTACCAGCTCTATTGCATGAAGACCCGTGGTTTTTGGGGAAGAATCAGTACCCACACCGAGGTATATGGATTATATTGTTGGCTCGGCATTTCTACAGCCTATGTTCCGGCTTGGTAGCCTTGTGTTGGGCTGTGTTATGGCATTTGTATAGGGGTAATCCAGCATCTCCCGTGGGGAGAGTAAGGCCCTCAAAGCTTGTACATGATATTATTCTCCTTGGGTAATAAAATACTCCAAGGGGGGGGGTCGGCCCATTCCGGCCTCTATGCGGTGTCACGTGTGCAAGCTCCATTTTCAGCATTTGTGGATGTTTTGTCCAGCTTTTATGTTTTATGCAAAAAGATGATGGATATGTGTTAAGGCTGTGGCCATGTTTAAGTGTTTTAATATGCATTGATGGTATCAACAAGTGTGTAAAAGGCCCTAGTCCCCCGGGCACTCCCACCATGAGTTACATAATCTACTGTCCTGGGGCTGGCTGTGTGCTGTATGCAGACGCCTAAGGGCCGAGCAGATGGCTGAAGGTTTGAACTGTGTGTTAGGCAAAGATGGATGCGCCTGAACTGTGGAGCTACTGTAGGCTGAATGGACTGCAAGAAGGGCTGCGCCTGATGACTGTGGACCTGTGGGCTGCTTAAGGGGACTGCAAGAAGGCTGAAGCACAACACAAACCTAGAAGGGCAGGAACCAGTCTAGGCTGAAGGCGGGGAATGCTCCTAGTGCTGAGGAGGAAGGTGCCTAGCTCACTGAAGATTGAATGAATGTCTAAGCCCTATGCAAGCCTATTTATACCAACTAGGGGCTGGTCAAGTTGGCTGGTCATTTATTTAATAAAGTTTATATTGATAAATGACATTAAATGCTAAATAAATACCATAAAATATTGGAAAAATACCAGATAAATCCTAGTAAATTTCCTAAGGCTTCTGTGATGTCCTAAATGATGCACAGGCATATGAATGCATATTATGCAAAATGCAGAGTGCTTTCTGATGCAAACCCTAAGGCTTCTATTGACTCTACATACATGAATGATTCTCTCCAAGTGGGTTAAGGGAATTGACTGATTGACTGACTGACCCGCTAAGGCTAAGGAATGACCTACATAGCTCGTGCCTATCGTGGACTGAGGATATACAATGAGGTCACGGCATATGACAAATATCATCCTACTGGGTTCTAATAATGTACAACTGTTGCACTGCTGATGATGAGCCAGTTTGTTACCATGCACTGAGTGCAGAGTGCATGTGACATAGGGATTGCATACAAAATCTTAGCCAAATCTATCAACCGGCGACTGCAGCCTTTTCTCCCTGATTTGATTCATGGCACACAGACAAGTTTTGTTCAAGATCGAAGAATTCTGGACAACATCTTCACTTTTTGGGAGGCGATCATTTCGGCCAGGTTACGACAGCAGAATTTGATAGTTCTCCATCTTGATTTCAAGAAAGCCTATGATAGGGTGGATTAGGGCTTTCTGGAGGGGATGATGTGCGGATGGGATTTCTAGAGGAGTGGGTTCGAGGTGTTTCTGGGCTCTATTCGTGGGCTCTATTCGGCTTTGCACAATCAAGTTCTCATTCACGGGGCCAGAGGTGACAAATTTCTGCTTTCTCGCTCGGTCCTACAAGGCTACCCACCGGCATCTTTTCTCTTCCTGTTTTGTTGCCGTGGCTATGAGCAGTTTTCTCTCTACACAAAAGATAGGGTTGCAGGGGCTATGTATTCCCATTCGCTCACAAGACGAGCTGCTTGACTCAGAGTTTGCCGATGACACAGCATCATACTTTTTTTTCCAAAAACCAGACCCTTCTATCACTTAACAAAGAACAACCTCAACGGCTAGATACAAACACGCCTCCATGAATGGAGAGAGGATCCAAGAACAAAATAAGGGGGAAGGATGCACTTCTCCTCTTGCTCGCCGCTCTGTAAGGAGAAGGCTATCTCATACAAGGAGTGGGGGAGACAATTGTTGGGTTTCGTAGTCCTCCTTGTGTCCGCCCTTTATGTGTGTGTATGTGTTCCTCCTAAATAACCCTTGTATAGCCCTACTCTTATGAGTACGTGTGTATACATGGGAACACCCTCTTAAGCCTTTAGCTAAGCAGTGATGTCAGCAACTTTTAGGTAGATATTATCTCCTTTGATTTAGGCCTTTAATTTAGCCAAAGATAAGGCTCAGCCAAGTCTATTAAAAAGGTCCTTGTACTTTCATGTCATATCAAACAAAGAAGTACTCGTGCCAATCATTCTTGTACTTTTACTCTCACACACACTCACTTTGAGTCGCTATAACACTCTGCACAATCTCCTACCTGCACACCATGTGAGCTCCAAGACTTCAACATGGTATTAGAGCCAAGGGCTCCTCCTCTACCCACCAAAGTTGCGCATACACATGCCAAACATCGGCGTTGATCAGCACCTGCACGGTCTAGGCCTGCTCCACCTGATTGCGCCGTCCACTTGGCCAACTTCGCGCCTTCGCCACTTGCAACATCTACGCCATCTCCCAGCTATACAGATTTGCAGCCGTACTGCTTTGCGCCGGTGCTGCACAACTACGTATGTGTTCTTCAGGATGATTTGCAAACTTCTTCAAGCCTTACAAACAAATCATGTAAGTGCATGCTTCACCTACTACAAGCGGCAGCTATCTTTCCATCACCTGCATAGTAAGAGCAGTACAGTCCATCCTATCTATTAAGCAATCATGGATTCTTCCAAAGCTTTGGAAAAGCTTCTTTCTCTACAAAAGTTGTGGAGTAAATTTCCGTACTTGGCAGACAAAGATAAGACTTCTTCTCATGCAAGATGAGGTCTAGGGGATTGTTAAAGGAAATGAAGAAAAACCCAAAGGCACACTATAGTCACCTGCGGAAGTCCTGAAACAAGCGTAATGACAAGGCACTTGCTCACATCAGCCTTGGTCTTGCAGACAATCTCATCCATCATCTTGATTTGGACAAAACAGCAAAAGAGGTATGGGAAAAGCTTGAGAATCTATTTGGTAACAAAATTAATAATTCTAAAGTTTTTCTCAAGCAAAAATACTAACCCATGACCACCTCAGCCTCAGTGGCCCAAGCGACAGTACCCCAAGTAATAATATGGGAGAGGTCATGTCCATAGTGAAGATGCGGAGAATCCGTTGCCAAACCTATTGAGCCTTCAGGAAATCCCAAAGACAATGTCGTTGAGACTCTTGGGGATGGCCACATCACGGACATGCTGCTAGTCTATCACCAATGGACAACCATGTGCCAACCGCCAAACTTTGATGGGCCAGCAACCACAAAAAGTGGGTGATCTTACGAGATCCAAAATTGTCCTAGAGCCTCTTCCAGAAATTTGAGACTGCCAGTGTCCTACTGCTGCCGGGGTGCCCTTGACCTCGGGCATCTGTGCAGTGTATGCACAACAGCATGCTTTTCCAGAGATAAGGGGAATCTCCAGAGATTCACCAAGGCAATAGAAATCTTCTATTGTGCATCCAACGCACATATCAACTCACACAAGTCGTGTGGATGGAAGAGAGAGCTTGAAGGAGAGGAGTTGGAAACCACTAGTCAAGCTTGGATGGCTTCAAGAGACCCAAGCTTGAAGGCAAGGTAAGTTCCGCACGACAATTGTTGCTATAGGGGACTTGTCACGACACATCACAGCGCCAAAAAGAACTTTTACCATCCATAAATTTATGGGGCTATGCTTCAGCAATTTGCCCTTCATGCCAAAAGGTAAACAACTCCTTATTGCACTATTACGTGTAGAGCTGCCGAGACATCTGAGTTATTATCGCACACTAATGATACAGTGGTACAAAATAAGGTAAGGTTTCCATTTCATCATATTGGGTCCAGGGCACTGTAGCATGTGTTGCAAGAATACTCGGAGCTCTCCATATAAAGGATGGAAAATGCATCCAGCTCTCCATATAAAGGCAGGTAATTTGCAAGGTTTCCATTTCAAGGCACTGTAGCATGTGCTGCAAAACATAATCAGAGCTGCAGTATGACAGGATGGAAAATACATCCAGCTCTTCACATAACAGGTAATTTGCTCACTTGGCCATTCTTATTTGTTCCACAATCACTTTAAGAGATTGTAAGCAGTCCAGTTCATTTGCATTAAGATGGCAGGACTTGATTGTAAGCTTGGAGGGTTTTGGATAGATTTGGAGTAAACAGTAAAGAACGACATAGGTATTTGGTGTTCTGGCTTACCAGAAACAGAGGTAAAACAAAAACAGAGGATAATAAGCTTCAAGGGGATATGAATCCCCCACAAAGACTCAGTAGCGGTGAAAAATCAGAGTTATAGTTGTTAATCGAGATTTTTTTCTTTTTGACTTACAACAAAGCATCAGAGCCACATGCCTTTACTAACCCTCCCTGAAGATGCCTTTGTTGACATTACTGCAAAGAAGAGTCAGACCTATCTATGTTTCCTTTTTGGAGCCACTTCACTTCTGCTTGTGAACGATATTATTTAGATTCCTTTGAGAAATCTTTGATAAACACTAAAGGACAGAGAATACAATGGCAGACACAGTATTGATGTAAACAAATACTTAGCAGGATTATTTCATAGCATTAACCCTTCATTTTACCAACTTAAAAACAGGGGTTTCCTTGTAGAGTACCAGATGGCAAACAACACAAAAGTAAGGTCATGTTCCACAAAACAACTCCTGCATGTTGTTTAATGGTGGGTAAAAAGCACTTCTTCTGATTAATTGCACTCTCTTATTGATCAAACGTAGAGGGAAGAACCCGAGTGAAAAAGATATATACGCTTTGTCAAGAGCTTGATCTTGTGTTATAAGTTCGTAGCATTGGCGAAGCATATTTTCTGAGAAATCGGATGCAATAACAGCAGAATAAGCATTAGACTTTGCAAAGCGACGAGAGAAGAGTCCACTGCCACAGCTGACGTCCACCAATATTCCCCCAACAGTTGACTTCAGAAACTCTTGGGCTAATCTCACCTGCATTGCCCACAAAATTTCATTTGCGTTGTTTTTAAAAAAGCACAAACTCACATGTGCATGCATCTAAGTTCCCGAACAGTATACCAAGGTGATTGCCACACTGCAAGCTCTCCCAGTATTGCTAAGGTGGCATTATCTCTCATTGTGCAGAAACTGCTGTTATTTTTATTTAGATGTGTCTATGCTCAAGCAAAACATCAGCATATTAATATCTTCATTTTCTTGTATTGCTAAGGTGGCACCATCTCTCATTTTATACTTAGCTTTGTATTTATGCTTAAGCAAATCATATTTCATCTTCTAACATATTTCATATTCTCCGACGGATACCTCGGACTCTACAGTTGCACCAGAGGCAAGAGTGCTACTTGGGAGGAACTTCTTTTCCCCATCCCCTTGCACTTGCCAGAGTTCAGCCGTTTACCTCACAGCTTACTACTCTCCATACAAGATTGCCACGACCGAACGGAGAATAATCTCCTCAGAAAAAAAGTAAACAGTGTGCTGAAGACCTGCAAGCTCCCCGATCCTCCGCCTCTGTCATCTGTGTCGCCCCCCTTCCTTCCTCTGCCCCCCCTCCTTCCTCTCCCGTTGTTCGCCCCTGTTTCTGCCCGCCCCTCTTCCTCCCACTGCTGTCTCCTGTCTGCGCCCCATCCCCTCTTGCTCTCCTTGTTCGCCTCCCCTCCTTCCTCCGCCTCCTCCTTTCTGCGTAGACTTGCTGCGCTGGCCTTCCCTAGCCCTTTCTCACCTGCCGCCTCCCCTCCTTCCTCCGCCTCCTCCATTCTGCGCAGCCTTTGCTACGCTGCCCTTCCCCCGCCCTTCTTCACCTGGTTTTTTTTCTTTTTTCTTCTTTTTCTTTTCTCTTTTTTCTTTCTTCTTCTTTTTCTTTTCTTTTTTCTCATTGTTTCTTCTTTTCTTCTTTTTTCTTTTCTTTTCTTCTTCTTTTTCTTGTTTTTTCTTTTCTTTTTCTTCTTTCTTCTTTTCTTCTTTTTTCTTTTCTTTTCTTTTCTTTTTCTTCTTTTCTTTTTTCTTCTCTTTTCTTTTCTTTTTTCTTTTTTCTTCTCTCTCTCTCTCTCTCTCTCTCTCTCTCTCTCTCTCTCTCTCTCTCTCTTCTTTTTCTTTTTCTTCTTTTTTCTTCCTTTTATTTTATTTTCTCTTTTCTGCCCTTTTCCACCCTCTCTTCCTTTCCTCCGCTTCCTTGGCTGCCTCTTCCCCTTGGTTCGGATTGCTCCTCATCCGGGTTCAAGTCGGCCTTTTTCTTCGATTAGCATCATGGCTTATCATTCTCCCTCGGCCAGGCAAACCATTGTTTTTCCGAAGCCGAGCTCGAGGTCCTCTACACCGAAATAGAGAAAGACTCCAAAACAACCCTCATTGCTAGAATCTTTGGATCTCACCCGTCCCGTCTCCAGGCTCGGGATTGGGTCCTGGCGGCTCTGCCCTCCGACCTCACTCCACACTTTCGAGATGTCAATATGCTTGGAAGAGGTTTCTTCCAAGTGGATTTTGATTCTGAGGACGCACCCTTAGAGGTTTTGAAGGGCAGCCCTTTGCCATTGGGCCCAAGGAAGATATTCTTTCTTCCCTACTCCAGCTATTTTGACCCTGTTGAGGAAGACCGGACCTGTTTCCCGATTACTCTCAGATTCCCAGGTCTTTCTCGTGCATATTGGCCTATGTTAGAGGCCCTCGGGTCTGCCTTCGGGCTGGTTCTTCAAGTGCCCCCCGTCCACGCCTTGCCGACATCTTCTGCCCAGGTGGTCATTGCCTCGGCGGATGCTGTCTCCAGGCTCATGGTTCTTGCCCGTGACATTGAGCTCTTTGATGACTATGTTTTGCTTCCGGGCCCTTGTGGCCCTTTGAAGCAACGTATGGAGATTGCAGGTAAACCCGATCAGTGCCGGGTTTGTCACCAACAGGGTCAATTTGCTTGAGATTGCCCTCGGGCTCGAGGTCGCAAGAGGCCTCGTAAGCATGCTTCTCAGGCGTCACCTCCCTTGGTTCCTCCCTGTCCTTCAGTCCACCAAGTGTGGCGAGCTGTCTCACGCCCGTCCCCCTGGTGCGATTGATGGGAAGGCCTCCTCGGATCATGTACAGATAGATGATATTTCTAGTCAGAGGGATGTGTCAGCTGATGCATCTTTGCAGAGAGATGATATCTCAGATCAAGATGATTTTGTTGAGTCCTCTCTACTTGGAGGGGGCGATATGCAGGATGTTTAGCGCAGTGGGGATCATGTATTGCAAGATTTTCAGCATGATGCCATGGCCCTTGATGCCCCGCAGGGCGAACAGGTTTCTCGTACATATGCAGGTACTGTGCAGGGCCTCGGACAAGGGCATGTCAGTGGACTTTGCCCCGTGGATTTTCCCATCCTCCAGCATTATGAGAGGTGTCCTCAGGCTGCCCATCGTCTTCTTAGATCAGGGGTCAAATCCAATTCTCTTCCATGAAAATCGTCTCATGGAATGTTCAGGGCCTTGGAGGGCTTCCCACCCGTGGTAGGAAGCACCTTCTGAAGTACCAGCTTCACCTTGTTGTTACAGGAGGGTCTATGGATGTACTTTTGTAGCACGGACACAAATTGGATAGATCTCAGTGTGGCAAAACTGGTAAGATGCTTTCTGGACACACCTTCTGGTCCTCGACAGTTGGGACTAGAGGGGGTGTTTGCATTTCAGTGGCAGCATCTGTTATGCCTCATGTTATTGGGCACGGTGTTATCATCCCTGCTAGAGCACAGTGGATCTTGATCATGCATGAGGGTCAGAAATTGGGAATCTTGAATATCTATGCACCTAACGTGAGAGGTGAAAGGGTGGCCTTTTGGGACGCCATTACAAATGTCATTCCCCAGGTTGATCATTGGATAGTGGGAGGAGATTTCAATTTCTGACAAGAAGAGTGGACGTGAAGGGGGTTTACACCCTTTAGAGCGAACCTCATGGGAGAGGTTCACGCTTTCCTTTTTTGGCAGGGATTGCTAGACTAAGGATGACTTCCAGAGAAGGCCAAATTCCTTATCTTTTTGTTGGCATAACCGCAGGAGCGGGGATGAGAGCATCTTTGCACGTCTGGACAGGTTTTATGTGGATGATTGGTCCTTGGATGAGAGCATCTTTGCACATGTCTGACAGGTTTTATGTGGATGATTGGTCCTTGGACAGAGGAGGCACCATTGCTATTATGCCTGGCACCACCAAATCCGATCATTGCCCCGTCATTTTGTCTCTCAAGGAGCCTGGGGCTTGTTTGGCCTCTCCCCGTGTCCGTATCCCTGACTCTCTTTATCTAGATGCTGACATCTCCCTTGAGATCAAAGAGATATGGAGATCTTGTGACGGTCATGATCCTCGTCATAATATTGCGCTAGCTCTTGAGAGGACCAGCCATCATTATCATAGCACTGCCTTGTCCAAGAAGAAGGAGGCTCTGGGGACAAGGAGAGAGCTATTAGGCGTAGAATTGCTGCTCTTTAGAGGGAACATGAAAAGCATCCATAGGCATCTTGGATTACAGACCTCTTGACCACAGTTAGAGCAGGGCTGCAGTTGGCCATGGACAGGAGGGCTGAGTTCGCCTTTCATGCGAATGAGGCTTTTTGGACTTAGATGGGTGGTAGATGCAACAAAGAGTTTTTTTCAGCACACAGGCCTTCCCATATAGCAGGGATTCTGTGAGGTACTTGTAGGATTCACAGGGTGAGGTTCGATTGAGCCTGATAAGGTGAGGGGTATTCTTCAGATTTTTATCGGTCTTTGTTGACTGCAGAGGTGCCCTCTCCTCAGAGAGATGTGGCATGGAAGAAAGTTTGGGAGTGTATGCCCATGCTCATTATAGATGCTATGTGTTCTTCCTTGGATGCCCCTTTCTCGAAGGATGAATTCCTTCACGCACTGCATGCTCTTTCTAGTGGTTCATGCCCAGGGGAGGATGGTCTTTCTCCCGCCTTCTTTATTCTTTTTTGGGATCATATTGGAGATGCTATCACTATTGCCCTTCAAGAAATGTGGTTGTCGGGTATGATGCCTCCATATCTCACGGAGGGGCTGATTCACCTTATCCCCAAGGATGGAGACAAGATTGACATCAAGCAATAGAGGCCCATCACCCTCCTTCGATCTGCATATAATATCTTAGCTAAAGTCTTAAGTATAAGGTTGCAGCCGATTCTCCAAAGGACTATCCAAGATACGTAGAATGGTGTAAGATTCCTCCCTAGCCCTCAAGATGTCTAGTATCTTTCCCTGTAATCAATCCCCTCTTCAGAATAATAAAAGATCTTGTTTCTACCTATTTTGGCTTAGAGAGAGAAAATATTCTAGAGAGAGGTTATTCAGTTTTTAGATATTTTTGGATGAAAAAATATATCTTCTTTTTAAAATAAATTCCTCTGAAATAGAAGTTCAAAAAGAATTTCAGAAGGTGCATTAAAAATAAATTATAATCTGTTCAAAAGACCTTAGTCTAAGGGTCAAGATTTTCTGAAAATTTTAGATTAAGGTTCCTATGGACCAATAAGATTAATCCAAATGTAGGGAGGGGATAAATTGAAGAAATAAAGAAAATCTCTCCCAAAAATGAGTAAATACTCACATAAGATGAAGAGTGGACTGAGAACCAAAGAAAATACTAAAAAAATGAATTTTTGACACCTCAGAGTGGGAATTCCCCCTCATGAAGGAGGCGCCTATTTCACATATGTGGTGGAGTTTTAAACTCTCAAATAATGAGATATTTCATCTCTCCTCTCTCCTAATTCAAGTCTAGTTCCAAAAAGTAAGCTGAACTGAATGGTCAAAAATTGACCAAATTGATCTGGAAAATTCTAGAATCAGTTTGCTTGGTTAGAGGCTCACTTTTTCCTATAAATAGAAGTCTTTCTCTTTATAGAAGCTTAATAGTGTTTTATGCACTGTTACTCTACTCCTCCCCAGAGCCAAAAACATTGAATTCATTGATAATTCACTTGTTTTTGACTATTTCCTCTACAAAGAATTGGTGGCCACTCTTGATCCAAGCAAGAGTAGAACCCAGAATCCCTCAAGCCAAAGGATAGCTCACAAAACTCCATGTAAGTTAGAAATTCTACTTTTTTCTAATTCTACTCTATGGTTTTATGATTTCTTGCTTCTTTTAATTTGAAAATTGATGTTATGCCTTGATGGAAAGGCTTCCCCCTTCTCTTCATTGAATTCAGCCCTTCTTTATCCAAGATGTATAATCAATTAAATAGAGTTTTTTTATATTGTTTACTCTTAAAAAAATGAAAATTGATTAGATTAGAGTGCTAAATTCATCTTGGGATAAATTCTAAGTAGATTTAGAATGTAAAAATTGAAAAATGATCAGCCATACAAAGGAGGTTATGACATAATTTTCTTAAATTTTATGGAAATAAGTCTTATCTTTATGTTATTCAAAAGAGTAATCTCCTCCGTTTGTATATTCTAAAAGTGTTATTTTCATTCTATGCATAGAAAGATACATATTAAAAATATTTTTATTATGAAAGCGTTATTTTCATTAGAATTAATTTCTATGCATAGAAAGATGTATATTGGAAATAATTTTATTATAAAAGCGTTATTCTCATTAGAATTAATTTATATGCATAGAAAGATGCATATTGAAAATAATTTTATTATAAAAGCGTTATTCTCATTAGAATTCATTTTTATGCATAGAAAGATGCATATTAAAAATATTTTTATTATAAAAGCGTTATTTTCATTAGAATTGATTTCTATGCATAGAAAGATGCATATTGAAAATATTTTTATTATAAAAGCGTTATTTTTATTAGAATTAAATTCTATGTATAGAAAGATGCAGTTTGAAATTATTTTTATTAAAAAAGTATTATTTTCATTAGAATTAATTTCTATGCATAGAAAGATGCATATACGAAATATTTTTTTATTATAAAAGTGTTACTTTCACCAATATTAATTTTATGCGTAAAGTGATGCATAAAAGAATTTTTTTAATTATAAAAGTGTTACTTTCATCAAAATTGATTTTTATGCATAAAAGAGATTTTTTTTTATAAAAGTGTTACTTTTATCAATATTAATTTTATGCATAAAAGATTTTTTTTTAATTATAAAAGTGTTACTTTTATCAAAATTAATTTTTATGCATAAAGTGATGCATAAAAGAATTTTTTTAATTATAAAAGTGTTACTTTCACCAATATTAATTTTATGCATAAAGTGATGCATAAAAGAAATTTTTTAATTATAAAAGTGTTACTTTCGTCAAAATTGATTTTATGCCTATATTGATGCATAGAAGATTTTTATATCAAAACTAGAGTTCTCTTTAATTCTATGTTTAATTTGCATGAATAATTGATAAATGAATAAGTAAATACTCTGTGAGAGAAAAAAATTCTATCGTTTCATATTCACTTGGATAGTAATGAAAAAACTCAAAAAAAAACTATCAAAGTCAGAATTTCAGATAAATGATTAAATTATTCTTCATAGAAATTCGTGATTAGTTTAGAAATCACTTAAGCAAATATTCAATGAATGAAATTCAGAAAAGTAGTAATTGAAATATCACCCTCTTTTGAGAAAGATAGTTCAGGAAGAACCATACCAGACTCAAATCCTGAATCACGCTATGACCAAGACCAAACTCCTTCGTCAGTTTCAAGGAAAGACGATATGACTAGTTCAAGAAAAATACACTCAAATCACCCACCGAATTTGAAACTAAGTTGATACCCTTTGATTTTGATCTGAGGATCAAGGTTATAGAATTCGAGGAATTCTGTTTGGAATTCAGACCTACGATCTAGAAGTCTTGGATACGGATTTAAGATATACTCATTATATTCAAAAGAAAATCAAAATTGAAAACTTGCATACAAACCCTGTTTTCTTAAAGGACTGTCTTACGCCAGAATGCTGGAGGGAGCATTTGGTATATGTGTTTTTCTAAGGGAAGTTCGGTTGCAATAGTTGGCGGGGAGTGTTCAAAGGACGGCTCACGCGGCAAAAACCTACCCAGGTCTTGACCAGCCTCGGTATGGTGAAAAACGGTGTGCTTCCGGTACGATGGACGAGGGCCGACGAAGCGGTCCCTGAGTGAAGTGCCAGGACACCTAAGGAGGATCTTGGAGGGTTCTGACCAGGTGATGCACGGGCTCGCGGTGCTTAGGACACCCATGCGTATGTCGTGGAAGATATATATGTATGATGACGAAAAAAATATAAATTATTGTAATCTATTACTGGATCTCGTTGTTGATCAGCTCGTCTCGATGGAGAGTCCAGAGTGATACCTATTTTTAACAAACAAGGAACTGGATGGAAATTTTGAGTTATGATATTTGTATTCAATAACTGTTTGTTCAATGGATCATTTTTTAAGTTCAAGTCTTAAAGAGGAGCGTGTGCGTATCTGTTTTCTAAAGCTAACGTTAAGAAAAGCATTCAATTATGGGTGGGTGAGTACTTGTCTGGTTCTACCAATTCCAGTGGTTGGGCGATGACTAACCCATGGGCCGGATGGAGTTAGGCTGGAATCAATAGAGTTTTAATAATAAAATTGTTTAATAGGAATACGCTTAGAACTCGAGTAGTTAAATAAAAGCCTAAAGACTTCTCAAATGAATAGATCAACGGATGTGTCTGATTCAATTAGGAAAAAAGCGTTCATTTCTTTAAGTCAAGTCTTCAATAGTTTTCCTTCTATCTGGTTTATTCAGATGAAGGTTAGTTTAGTCTCTTGACCCCGTTAGAAAATTTGTTAAGAAATTCAAAAAGGTGAAATCGTCCCCGTTTTCCGGACAAGGAAAATTTTTCCGGTTTCGGTTTCGGAACGACCACTAGATTAGTCTCGTGCCCAGACATTCAAGGGCGAGGCCCCGAGTGGGAAACCCTGCCCCGCGCAAGAGGAAGATACTTCCACTGCTACCAACTGGGAATCCGGAGCGCAAAGGGGACAATGGGATCTCACAGTTGGTATCAGAGCGCTGTTGTAAACTTATGAAACAGCAGCAGAAACTGCCTAAAATTCTAAAGTTAATCTGCGAAAGAAATGTTTTCACTTGCTAAGATTATGTTTGAAATGAATTCATAAATTGAATTGGATTTTTAGATGGATACCCCAAATCTATCTAGCATTCCTGGACTTTCCTAGAGTCAGGATATGAGCGCCTTTGCCTTCGAACATCTTGTCAACTCCGCTACAACCCGTGTAAGCAGAGTGAGGCTTGCCCCTCACTTTGAGGATCTATACTTCCCTGATCCTATAGAGCGATGTCGGTATATGTGGTTCTATGAGGGTCGCTTGGAGAAACCATTGCGAGACAAACCGTCTCGACAGAAATACCCAGACCTGGTCAGATCTTAAAGCATACCTCAGGAAAAGGTTCTGTCCTCCCGGCTTCCTTGAAACCAAAATGAATGAGTTCTTAGAACTAAAGCAGGACAGCCGGACAATTGAAGAGTACCATCAGGCCTTTGCCCTTCTCCTCAAATATTCCCCACAATTGGATGAAGAGCAGCTAATTCATTCGAGGAATGAATGAGTCATTGGACACCTTAGTGAAGAATGCCAAACCTGTCTCAATGGCCGAAGCTGTAAGAATGGCAAAGAACTTTGCCAAAGCCTTTGTTGTTAAGATTCCGCCGAAGCCTGCATCCTCTAACTTTAAAAGATTCCAAACCCCGGGAAGTACTTCAAACTTTCCACTCCCAAAGAGGCAGCAAGGCCCAAATCAGAATCGGGATACTGGGAGATTTAGAAGTGAAGGAAGACCCTTTCCACATAACACTTTCTCAGGAGTCCCACCTCTTTCAAGGTATCAGAGGGATGAGCTCAGAAGTGAGAACCGATGTTTTGGATGTCAGGGTTTTGGTCACCAGCTGAAAGACTGCCCGACTCCTGTCATGTCAAGGGGACAGGGAAGTCAAGGACCGAGAGTGCAAAGACCAACCCCTTCGTATCAGTCAAATCACGGTCCGTCTCGCCAAAGTCAAAGCAATCCCAGGAGAACTCCAGCTCAGCTATCTGCCTCTGTTCAGAGTAGTCTCAGAACTCCTACCCAGAACTGGGGTAACCAAAGAGAAAGAGTTCCGCCCCAATCTGCAGACAGCAGCCAGAGCAGTCACATTAGCAGAATTAGTAGAAGAGGAAAGAGGACAGATTTATGTAGCAATTGAAAACCAAGGGCCAAATCGTCAATTCTCCGTCATTCATACTCCAGCTGAGTATCAGGGGGTAAGCCTTTTAAGCTTTTGATTGATTTAAGCAGTACTCATTCATTTATTTCCCCAGGATGCTTGCGTAAGCTAGTCTTAGAACAGAAATCAGGGAAACCTATGCAAGTTGAATTGGCCAGTGGGAAGATTCTTTTCACTCACCATGAGACAGATCGTATTCAGTTCAATCTAGATGGTAATATAACGGACTGTCAGTTCAGAGTCATACCTTTGGGAGTTTTCGACGGGATCCTTCGAATGGATTGGCTCCACAAAAATCAAGCTGACATTCATTGTCATAGTGGAACCATTTCCTTCCGTGAACTTCACGGAAACAAAGTTCAAGGAACCGGAATTTCAGGATCCCCAAGTCTGCAATTAGTAAAAGCTTCTAAGTTACTAAAAGGACTTAGAAAGAAGCAGCTCATTTATGTTGTCAAAATGAATCCGGTTGTTACGACCCTGTGTTTTTCTCTGGACAGAATGCAGGTGTGCACAGGGACATGGTGGACAGTGTGAATGGCATCAGGTTGGAGTCCAAAAGTAAACCCATGTGTGGACAACCCCAAGTGTGAAGGGGGCAAAGAGACTTTAATTCAAAAAGGTTTTATAACCTTTGGTGGGGCAAAATTAAAGATAAAGAGGTTTTAAAGCCTTGAGAGACCCCAAGGCAATTTTTAGAGACTACTCCACTTTTGGAGGCCCACGTCTCTCTCTTGCTTCTCTCTCTCTTGCTTTTGGAAGAGGCGTGCATGTTGGCTGTGTGGATGAGAAGGGAACTATACCTGCGTAGAGAGTGCCCATATGGAACTGCTGGTCGTACAGAATAGCAGGTTGAGTACTGTACGGAACAGGCGGCTGCATGTTTTACTGGCGGCTGGATGTACAGAATAACAGGTTGAGTACTGTACGGAACAGGCGGCTGCATGTTTTACTGGCGGCTGGATGTACAGGCGGAGCTGGCGACCAGGGTACGGGTGCTGCACGTTTAGACGCCTACTGTGCAAGTTGGCTGGCGGCTGGTACAGGCGGTAGCTGCAGGCCTGTACGGACAGCAAGAAGGTACTGCTGGCGGGCTGCGCTACAGGGAATACAAGCGCAGCTGAGTGTCTTCTTGTGCCTGCTTTTTGGGTGAAAACAGTGGGACTGCACATGCGCCTTAACTTTCTCTTTCCCTCCCTTGCTTGCTATGAAACGCCCAATAGCACTCGTGCTTTTTGGAGGGGGCGTGTTTTTGCAGAAGACAGGGGGCTTGTTTCTCTGGACATAAAGGTGAACAAGGGCTGGTTATTCATGAACATAGACATCATGTTGATGGCGTTCAACTGATGGAACTTTCAGCTTCTCTTTGCTTTGGGTTCAGGAATGTTTTGGGACAGTTTATGGGCTGTCTTTGCTTGGCTGCAAATTCAGCTATGTACTTGGGTTTCCGACCGCAAGTACAGGTCAATTGAAAATGTTTCTTGGCATGGGAGTGATGCAAGCTCGCATGGCTGCGTGCTCATGGAGCAGATTGTTTTCTTCCTGAGGAACAGAGGGACCTACAGTTATGGGCATCTCTATGTTTCCAGATGTTTCATGAGGGAACAGGTAACTAGATGTATGCCGTTGTTGGCACTGTTGTTGAATGGTGCTATGAATGGTTCTGTATGGAAACAGGACAGAAGTTTCAAAGGGAAACATGCCTAAGGGTTTCATGTGGAAACAGGTCGTAGGTTTCTCGAGGAAACATGTTTTTGGGTTTCTCCAGGAGATAGGTCACATGCAGGCAGAAGGTACAGGAATGGACACATGTTTGGTACAGCCTTGCTACTGATTGGGCAGGGGACAGGGAATCCATGACAGAGATGGATAGTACCCTCGGAAGGTAGAGAGGGTTGGTACAGGTGTGTCGACTGTATGGTATGTTGTGCTGTGATGCGAGTTCTCTTTTGAGAGACAGTTTGGGAGTTTGTGTTGTGATGCAGAAGCACTGGATGTGACAGGGTGTGATGCTGTTCATAGTGTGAGAGGCTATGGATGGTTGTGGCAGTCCTGATCATGGGAGAAAGCTTTTGTATGCAGATTCATTGTGAGAGAGTCTTTCGATGTGAACAATGGCTGGATTTGTTTGTGGATGCCGAGTGGACAAGAAGCCATGATGCAGGTTCTTTGCAGGCTTCAGGGGTTCTACTGTGACGGCTGAGTTCCCAGCCTTATTGTAATCAAAGCTCTTATAATCAATTAAAGAAATACCGCAAGGGGCGCCACTGCGTTTTGGGGCCAATCGGTGTCCGTGTACTGTTTGCAGGAGCACTCTAGCTCCCCCTCTTTGTTTTCCTTTTCTAGGTCTTCAATGGCGTTGAAGTGTTTTATGTGCGAATGTTTGTTTCACCGGTAGACACAAAGTTAAAGGCTAAAGAACCAGAATGGTTAAGTGAATATGATGATTTATTCCCAGCAGAGCTAATTGAGATACCTCCGATTCGGGAAGTAGATCATGTGATAGAATTGACCCCCGGAGCTTAGCCAGTAGCCCAGCGCACGTACAAAATGCCAGTTCCTGAAGCCATTGAACTCAAGGAACAACTTAGGCAGCTGTTAGAACAAGGGTTTGTAAGACCTAGTGTTTCACCTTGGGAAGCGCCAGTTCTCTTTCAGAAAAAGAAAGATGGAACGCTAAGACTCTGTGTGGACTACAGAGGTCTCAAAACCAACTGACAGTTAAGAATAAATATCCTATCCCCAGAATTGATGAGCTTCTGGATAGGCTAAATGGAGCCCAGATCTTCACAAAGATGGACCCCGAGACCGACGGTCAATCAGAAAGGGTAAACCAAGTAATCGAAGATATACTTCGGTCATGCTGTGGCAGGGAACCCAAGAAGGGCTAAGCTATCAGCACCTAGTCCCTACAATGCTTCTTATCACCGAAGTATTGGGATGAGCCCTTTCAAAGCTCTGTATGGACAAGACTGCCTAACACCATTAACTTAGTCCGACCCATTGATTAGGGTCGAGATGTCCAGACAAATGCTTGACGTCATGGAGCAGCAGATGCAGTCAATTCGCAAAGATATAAAAGCTGACCAGGATAGACAGAAGTAGTATGCAGATAAGAAGAGGACAGACAGAAAATTCGAAGAAGCAGATATGGTCTTCATTCATGTATGCCCCAAAAGAAGTTCTCTATCTCTTGGGAAGTACAAGAAGTTATTCCCCAGGTATTGTGGGCCATATCTGATTACAAAGAAAGTAGGTGACTTAGCCTACGAGCTTCTTCTGTCTCCTCATCTCAAAGTACATAATGTATTTCATGTCAGTCTACTTAAAAAGTATGTACCAAGCCTGAATCATGTGCTTGATGAGATGAAATCTTAACTTCTTTAACCCAAGGACAGATTGAACTCCAACCTGAAGAAATCCTTGATGTTCGAGAGAAGGTTCTTAGGAACAGAATTCTGAGAGAATTATTGGTCAAATGGAAGTTCTATCCTTTTGAAGATGCCACCTGGGAGAAAGAAGCCGAATTGTTGCGGGATTACCCCCAGTTTGCGAGATGAGGACATATCGCGTTTTTCAAGTGGGAGAGAATGTAAGATTTCTTCCCAGTCCTCAAGATATCCAGTATTTTCCCCCTGTAATCAATCCCCTCTTCAGAATAATAAAAGATCTTGTTTCTACCTATTTTGACTTAGAGAGAGAAAATATTCTAGAGAGAGATTATTCAGTTTTTAGATATTTTTGGATGAAAAAATATCTCTTCTTTTTAAAATAAATTCCCTCGAAACAGAAGTTCAAAAAGAATTTCAGAAGGTGCATTAGAAATAAATTATAATCTGTTCAAAAAGCCTTAGCCTAAGAGTCCAGATTTTTTGAAAATTTTAGATTAAGGTTCCTATGGACCAATAAGATATAATTCAAATGTAGGGAGGAGATAAATTGAAGAAATAAAGAAAATCCTCCCTAAAATTGAGTAAATACTCACATAAGATGAAGAGTGAACTAAGGACCAAAGGAAATACTAAAAAACTAAATTTTTGACATCTCAGAGTAGGGATTACCCCTCATGAAGGAGGTGCCTATTTCACATGTGTAGTGGAGTTTTAAACTCTCAAATAATGACATATTTCATCTCTCCTCTCTTCTAATTCAAGTCTAGTTCCAAAAAGTAAGCTGAACTGACCCAAAAATGGTCAAAAATTGACCAAACTGATCTGAAAAATTCTAGAATCAGTTTGCTTGGTTAGAGGCTCACTTTTTCCTATAAATAGAAGTCTTCTCCTTTGTAGAAGCTTAATAGTGTTTTATGCACTCTTACTCTACTCCTCCCCATAGCCAAAAACATTGAATTCATTAATAATTCACTTGTTTTTTACTATTTCCTCTACAAAGAATTGGTGGCCACTCTTGATCCAAGCAAGAGTAGAACCCTTAATCCTTCAAGCCAAAGGATAGCTTACAAAACTCCATGTAAGTTAAAAATTCTACTTTTTTCTAATTCTATTCTATAATTTTATGATTTCTTGCTTCTTTTAATTTGAAAATTGATGTTATGTCTTGATGGAGAGGCTTTCCCCTTCTCTTCATTAAATTCAGCCCTTCTTTATCCAAGATGTGTAATCAATTAAATAGAGTTAAACTTTTTGTATTGTTTACTCTTAAAAAAATGAGAATTGATTAGATTAGAGTGCTAAATTCATCTTGGGGTAAATTCTAAGTAGATTTAGAATGTAAAAATTGAAAAATGGTCAGCCATACAAAGGAGGTTATGGCAAAATTTTCTTAAATTTTGTGAAAATAAGTTTTATCTTTATGTTATTCAAAAGAGTAATACCCTTTGTTTGTATATTCCAAAAGTGCTATTTTTATTCTATGCATAGAAAGATACATATTGGAAATATTTTTATTATAAAAGCGTTATTTTCATTAGAATTTATTTCTATGCATAGAAAGATGCATATTGAAAATATTTTTCTTATAAAAGCGTTATTTTTATTAGAATTTATTTCTATGCATAGAAAGTTGCATATTAAAAATATTTTTATTGTAAAAGCGTTATTTTCATTATAATTAATTTCTATGCATAGAAAGATGCATATTAAAAATATTTTTATTATAAAAGCGTTATTTTTATTAGAATTAATTTCTATGCATAGAAAGATACATATTGAAAATATTTTTATTATAAAAGCGTTATTTTCATTAGAATTAAATTCTATGCATAGAATTAAATTTTTATTATAAAAGCGTTATTTTCATTAGAATTAAATTCTATGCATAGAAAGATGCATATTGAAAGTATTTTTATTAAAAAAGCGTTATTTTCATTAGAATTAATTTCTATGCATAGAAAGATACATTTAGAAAATATTTTTTTATTATAAAAGTGTTACTTTTACCAATATTAATTTTATGCGTAAAGTGATGCATAAAAGAATTTTTTTAATTATAAAAGTGTTACTTTCATCAAAATTGATTTTTATGCAAAAAGTGATGCATAAAAGAATTTTTTTATTATAAAAGTGTTACTTTCACCAATATTAATTTTATGCATAAAAGAAATTTTTTTATTATAAAAGTGTTACTTTCATCAAAATTGATTTTTATGCATAAAAGAATTTTTTTATTATAAAAGTGTTACTTTCACCAATATTAATTTTATGCATCAAGTGATGCATAAAAGAATTTTTTTTATTATAAAAGTGTTACTTTCATCAAAATTGATTTTATGCATAAATTGATGCATAGAGGATTTTTATATCAAAACTAGAGTTCTCTTTAATTCTATGTTTAATTTCCATGAATAATTGATAAATGAATAAGTAAATACTCTGCAAGAAAAAAATTCTATCATTTCATATTCACTCAGATGGTAATGAAAAAACTCAGAAAAAAACTATCAAAGTCAAAATCTCAGATTAATGATTAAATTATTATTCATAGGAATTCGTGATTAGTTTAGAAATCAGTGAAGCAAATATTCAATGAATGAAATTCAGAAAAATAGTTATTGAAATATCACCCCCTTTTGAGAAAGATAGTTCAGGAAGAACCATACCAGACTCAAACCCTGAATTAGGCTATGACCAAGACTAAACTCCTTCCTCAGTTTCAAGAAAAAACGATATGACCAGTTCAAGAAAAATACACTCAAATCACCCACCGAATTTGAAACTAAGTTGATACTCTTTGATTTTGATATGAGGATCAAGGTTACAGAATTCGAGGAATCTGTTTGGAATTCAGACCTACAATCTAGAAGTCTTGGATACCGATTTAAGATATACTCATTGTATTCAAAAGAAAATCAAAATTGAAAACTTGCATAGAAACCCTATTTTCTTAAAGGACTGTCTTACGCCAGAATGCTGGAGAGAGCATTTGGTATATGTGTTTTTCTAAGAGAAGTTCGGTTGCAACAGCTAGCGGGGAGTGTTCAAAGGACGGCTCACGCGGCAAAAACCTGCCCAGGTCTTGACCAGCCTCGGTATGGTGAAAAATGGTGTCCTTCCGGTATGATAAGCGAGGGCCGACGAAGCGGTCCCTGAGTGAAGGAGGATCCTGGAGGGTTCTGACCAGGCGATGCACGAGCTCGTGGTGCTTAGGACACCCATGCGTATGTCGTGGAAGATATATATGTATGATGACGAAAAAAAAAATTATTGTAATCTATTACTGGATCTCGTTGCTGACCAGCTGGTCTCGACGGAGAGTCCAGAGTGATACCTGTTTTTGAGAAACAAGGAACTAGATGGAAATTTTGAGTTATGATATCTGTATTCAATAACTGTTTGTTCAATGGATCATTTTATAAGTTCAAGTCTTAAAGAGGAGTGTGTGCGTATCTGTTTTCTAAAGCTAAAGTTAAGAAAGGCATTCAATTATGGGTGGGTGAGTACTTATCTGGTTCTACCGATTCCAGTGGTTGGGCGGTGGCTAACCCATGGGCCGGGTGGGGTTAGGCTGGAATCAATAGAGTTTTAATAATAAAATTGTTTAATAGGAATACGCTTAGAACTCGAGTATTTAAATAAAAGCCTGAAGACTTCTCAAATGAATAGATCAACGGTTGTGCCTGATTCAATTAGGAAAAAAGCATTGATTTCTTCAAGTTAAGTCTGTAATAGTTTTCCTTCTATCTCATTTATTCAGATGAAGGTTAGTTTAGTTTCTTGATCCCGTTAGAAAATTCGTTAAGAAATTCAAAAAGGTGGAATCGTCCCCGTTTTCCGGGCAAGGAAAATTTTTCCGGTTTTGGTTTCAGAACGACCACCAAATTAGTCTCGTGCCTGGACATTCGAGGGCGAGGCCCCAAGTGGGAAACCCTGCCCCGCGCAAGAGGAAGCTACTTCCGCTGCTACCAACCGGATGTGCAGAGGGGACAGTGGGATCTCACAAATGGGTTCCTCCAAGAAAGGAGTATATTTGATAACATCTTTTCTTTCTGGGAAGCTGTCGAGTGGGCAAAGTCTAGTCAACAGCCTCTTGCCATTCTTTTTCTTGATTTTGAAAAAGCTTATGCCAGTGGATTGGGATTTTTTGAAGGGCACTATGGCACACATGGGGTTTTCCCAAAATTGGATCAGAGGGGTGTCCTACCTATACAGGGAAGCTCATATCACTGTTTAAGCCTATGGGGAGCGCAGTGAGCGTTTTCAGATTTCCCGTTCAGTGAGGCAGGGCTATCCCCTCGCCCCTTTACTGTATCTCATTGTAGCTGAGGCTATGAGCAGGTTTCTTCGGGCTGCCCCTGGTGTTGTGGGTCTCAAGCTGCCTTTATGCACGGAGGAAGAGTTTTTGGACTCTGAGTTAGCAGATGATACGGCATTGTTCCTTGAGGCTTCACATGCTTGTTTATGTGCTTTCCGGACAGCCTTGGAGGCCTTTTGTTTGGCAGCAAGACCTACTATCAATTGGCATAAGTCAGTCGGTTTTTGGATCAATGATTCTCCTCTTGCAAATGGGGGTACAGATGTTGGTTTTATTTGGATTGAGAGAGGATGCTCTGCCAGATACCTTGGTTGTCAGGTGGACGTTGACATCTCCCCTGCAGAAAAGTTTGCTCCGGTGCTCTTAAGCATTAAAAGCAAACTTCATCATTGGAGTAGGAGGAAGCTCGACTTGGCCTCTAGAGCTTTGGTGGTTAACCAAGTTTTGCTAGCCACGGCTTGGTTTATTGCTTTGTGCTGGATTTTTCGTGAGGGCTGCATTGACCAGCTTTGTCGCCTTATTCGAAACTTTCTTTGGTTAGGGCTTGATGGAAATGCACACACCAGGGCTAGAGTTGCTCGGGAAACCATTATCAGGCCTAAGCAGGAAGGGGGATTGAATATCATTGACCTTGAGGTGCAATGTAAGGCTTTGCTTTGTAAGCTTGTTGTTAGGGGCTTTCTTCCAGGCACTGAGCCGTGGAAGGACTTTCTCATGCAGCAGATCACGAAGTGTGTCCCTGTTCTCACGGAGGTGACTGGACTCTGAGCTCACACTTTATTTTTTCGGATGCAGTTCACCGCTCCCCTTCATTTCCCCCTGGTTAGGTCCCTCCTACGGGCCTGGGATTGCCTGAGGAGTTTTTTGGTACCCCCCCCCCCCCCCCCCCCCCCCCCCCCCCGCGTTCAGTGGAGGAAGTTAACCGGCAGCCCATTTTGTGGAATGATTTGATCTTAGATGTGCATGGTACGCCTCTTGGGGCAGCTATGCATATTCTTTGGGCTGGCTGGGAGACCCTATGCCCCACAGTGCTGGCTTGGAAGAGGCTTCAGAGCCTCACCGAGGTATAGAGATTGGATTTCACGCAGCATTTGAGAGGCTCTAGCCGGAGGATTGCACAGATTGATGAAGCCATTCCCAACCACTGGATTACTGGATCTTTCTTGTTGAAAGGCCGTCATCATTCTTGGTTTGGGGTGTTTTCTTGGGACAGGTGTTCCTCTTTAGGTTATGGGTCTCCCCTTGCCTAGGGAGGATGATGTACCGGTCTTTTTTTCTGCACAGGATGGATGGTAGCTGGAGAGATGTGACGTGCAGGACCTTATTGAAGGCCCCCAGATTCGTCCAGTCAGAGTTGTTGGTAGGTTAGGGAAGCACGTCTTTGTTGACACCCCCCCCAGGGATGATCACAGAGAGTGTTAGGCTTTGGTTGTATGGTGGCTGCCCTATTAGACATTTGCATTGGGACCCCGGTTAGTGGGAGTGGAAGGATGCTTAAACCTTTTGAAAGGCAAGCCTTTTTTCAATTATACGGTGCGGAATGCCAGACATCTTATCTTGGGACACATTCAGAGTGTCCCTACTCTTAGACCCCATTGGGAATCTCACGGCATTTCGACTGACATTCAGAGGGTAGTTTGGCGGAGATTGTGGCATTCTTATAGGAAGCCACAGATTTCCTCCTTTATCTGGGGTCTCTTCATGGCGGTCTGGTCACCAATCAGTGGAGGTGTGTTACTGGAGCCCAGCATGCCCTAGATGTGCAGGAGTTTTGGAGTCAGTTTACCATTGTTTATGGGAATGCAGGGAAGCACAGAGGGTTTGGTCTGCGATTGCACACCTCTTTGGTAGGATTAAGAGGGATGCTATCATTTCTTTTGGTTCTATCATTTGGTTGACGTAGTCTGGGCCTCAGCTAGATTCGAGGGGACTGACAAGAGCTTGGCCATTATGGTTAGGCAAGGAGTTGCTCGACAGTGTTGTCTTCAAGATATGCCACTTTCACACTTTGTCCCTCCGACACAGAGGTTAGACAGCTCTTGGGAGATTATTGATAGCATCTTAGCCTGGAATATTTGGAAGGCTAGATGCACCGAGGCCATTGAGGGTACTCCCGTTCTTGTTTCTCAGTGTCTTTGCAGGATTTGGAGTGATATTATTCACACCATTATGGCTACTTGGGTCAGAATCCAGGGATCTTCGAGGGCTGCGGAGAGGAAGCGCGGCCAGTTTATGAGAGAGTGGGACATTGGTATCTCTTTCACATCCTCTCATTCGGGACCCTATTGGCAACACAGGGCTCCTGATTGGTTGAGATCTCCACCTTGCTTGGTGTGAGATTTCCATTTTGTAAAATTTTTTCATACTTAATAGAAGTCTCCTTTCTGAAAAAAAAAGATTGCCACGACCAGAATCCAAATCTAGCGATGGTGGAGTCTGATTTTCCTTCGGTCCACACCATTGCCTCTAACTTCTATTACAACTCTGAGCATCCCTTCCTCTCCCCTACAGGACCAAGGGCACAAGAGGGTGTCAAAAGAAGAGAGACATCGTCTCTCTAGCCTTGCATAGTTTTTTGGATTCTCTCTTCTTAGAGGGCTAGATTGTGTGTGTTGTGTTTGTGTGTTGGGGTGGCAGAGGGAAGGGGGGGGGGGGGGGGGGGTTGTTTGTGGGTCGCTGTTGTCTACTTGTTTGCCCATTGGCAGCTCCTCAATTAGGGGGTGGGGGGTGAGCCCTTCCCCATTTTCAGCTCGGCACATCAGGGCTACCCAGTAGCTTTCTACCTTTTCCTCTTCATCGGAGAGGCCATGAGAAAAGTAATACAATGGTACCATGGATATACTGAGCCATGGAAAACTGAAAGAAAAAGTAAAATCAAAACATCTGATAGTACATGTGATCAAGAGATGATCCTTTGTAGAGTGAGATATGCTATGATCAGCTAATGACGATACCCGCCTCGGCTAGAACCAATCTAATGGTGGAGTGAATGTCAAGCCTCTGTGATGGGAGCGTGTCATGTCGGCGGAGAACCTCACAAATCTGTCTCTGTGTGGTGGAGGGTCCTAATGCTCTAGGAAGGGGACATCTAGCTCACAGAATGGATCGAGCTCTCTCGTTGGGGCGTGGATCTGGAGCATGGGTACGGGTGGTGCTTTGATGTCGTAGTAGAGGAACTGTTGTGGGCAATGGATTCCGATGTGGATGTGTGTACCACAAAGAAATCTATCATGGCTCTCTATGAGGTGTCCTGTCGGAGCCGACCTACGGAGAACCAACTGGGCAGGTTGCTCAGTAATGAAAGCATTGGAGAATCTACTACCCAGGTTGCCCAGTAGCAGATTCTACATCAAAGTGATTTTACTTGTGTTTGAGATGGTTTGGATATCCAGTACCATGGGTAGAGAATTCACCAATAACTCTTGAAGCTTTGTAAACAAGTTTTCCCTTTTGGTAATAAAATAATCCAAGAAGTGGGGAGGGGGGGGACAGCCCATGTCCGGCCCATAGTGGACTGAAAGCACTTACAACATTCATACACTGGCACACTTTTATGTGTTTGTCTATTTTTGCATTGTGTTGATGATTAAGTGAATAATTAAGATAGTTGGATGACACGCATTCGTTACACACAGCACCCCCCCCCCCCCCCCCCCGGCCTGCTTTTTTTGTTTCTTGGTTTTACTACCTTGCACGAGGGTTCTTTTTGTAGCTTGCTCCTCTTTTTAAGGTTGTAGTATGCATTGAGCTGATGCCTTTTTTGACCGATAGAAGGAGCTTTTCTTCTTTTCTTTTTCCTTTTTCTTTTTTTCTTTTTTTTTTGGGGGGGGGGGGGGAGAGAGAGAGAGAGAGAGAGAGAGAGAGAGAGAGAGAGAGAGAGAAATGAAATGTTATCTTAACGTCTTCAAAAGGCCAAAGTGACCTATGAGACCAAAGTTACAACCAAAGAGAGAGAGAGAGAGGGGATCATCAATGACAAAGATAGAACTGTAATGGGTTACCTCCTCATCGGGCCCAGGAAATCCACTTCTTGAAAAGCTTTGCCTCCAACCTCTTTCATAAACAAATGATACAAAAGGGCTTCTGCGCATCCAAAAAAGTAAAATATGAGTTTGAGTTGTACTGTTGACATTGCATCTAGAAAATGATAAAGCGCAAATACTTCCAAACCGTTGATATCCGAACGATTACTAGAAAACAAAAAGTAAAATTAAAGAGACAGCCATAGCACTAGCAACGATAGCCACCAATAATTGAAATATATAAGTTTCCTTGTGGGATTCTTTTCTGCTGTCAATGTCCTGAATATAAAATGCGATTACGGTTGGCTCCTTAGCTAAGAAAGTCCACCAATAATTGAAATATATAAGTTTCCTTGTGGGATTCTTTTCTGCTGTCAATGTCCTCAATATAAAATGCGATTACGGTTGGCTCCTTAGCTAAGAAAGTCCACGTATACACTCAAAAAAATTCCTTGTCTATTACCCCAAAAAGATAAAAGATAAGGAAGTCTGTTACATCATAATCTTAGGTTATGTATGTCACAAAGGTCAAGATTTTAAACAATATCAATCAAAGAAAAAAAAGCTATCATAACAGAACCATAAAGAGAAGACCCCTTAAAATTGACAAAGCTATTCTTGCAAAAGGCTTATGATTCAGCATTCGAAATACTACAAAAAAGTTATTGACATGGATGCAGAAGTGTTTTCATGATGATGCAAGCACTGACTGCTAAAGCCAGAAGGACTCCAATCTCTTTTTTAGACTCCAAACATGTACAGTCAATTTTGACTGAAAGAAGGATCCAGTTCCAACCAAAAAATGTAAAGTCAAGCATATTACAGAAATAAATCTAAAAAGTACATGGGAGAGTGGAAACCGTAGGAGGACATGCAATATACCAATTACTTACACTACAACAGCAATCTTTTCCAAGGCTTGGATAAGCCAGCTCCAAAGCTTGATTCACATCTTTGTTTGGGCTCAAACAGGGATGGCAGGGAAACGGTGACTTCACAGACAGCTCTAATTCCCTTGTATAAGAGAAGCATCAGCATCACTGTTCCAGAGCAGAACTCTTCTTTAAAAAACTTCTGGATTATGGAATATTACAATGTATGAAGGGTCCTCAACTATATCTACCTACATAGATTAAACAAAGGCCAGGGTTGAGTATTTACACAAGATATTTTCGGGAACTCTTGTGCTGGGTGTTGTGGCTCAGCAGATAGCCACCCTCTAAGCAAGCAACTGCTCCACTTAAGTCTACCAAGATCAAACATAACATAGTTTATGGCCTCTTGTTCGACTTTCTCCCAGGCTTGCAGAATAAGAATCTCCACGTTAAACTGCATTTGAGAAACTTTGATTCTTCCACAGCAACCGGAATGGCCTAGGCATTGTAATACCTGAGATACAGAACATAGCTCTCCTCCACATATTCTTAGTGTGCATCCTTCAGGCTGCACAGCAGCTGTGGAAGGCATTGATAAGCACAAGGATTACCGGATGCACTCAAAAAAGAAAAAGCCCAGGGAGGCCAGCATAAAGATAAATAAACTGACTTGAAACCGCAGGAACCCAGTCCCTCCGCCCTCAGCCTCAGCATCACAGCTATTCTATTCCCTGCTTGGCACAACCTCCAACCAAGGTTGTTAGAGGCGTCAGTATGAGGCGGGTATGGTACGCACCTCGAAAGACTCCTATTTTTTAGAGACGTTAGAGGCGTGTTAGAGGCGTCTGTTATAATATATATATATACATACATACATACATACATATATATATATATATATATATATATATATATATATATATACATACATATATATATATACATACATATATATATACATACATACATATATATACATACATATACATACATATATATATATACATATATATACATATATATATATACATATATATACATAGATAGATATAACATATATAGTGAAAGTTGAGAGAGAGAGAAAGAAAGAAAGAAAGAAAGATTTTATTAACGTCTTCCAAAAGACCGAACTTGGCCTATGAGACAAATCGGAGTACCTGTATGGGGTATCCTCTGTCATCCCAACAAAATGAAAAAGTACTGAACAAAAAAAAGCTGAATCTGGGTGTGTAGGGGATGGAGCTCTACTACTAGGAGAATGCAACGCTACATGCATGGAGTATACAATCATGATATGCAACCTAGCTATCTCCATCCTATACCATACTGGGGGTATAAAATGGTATACATCAGTGAAGGGGGTGTCCACAGCTCCCTGAAGAACATGCCTGGGTGTGCTCTGAAGCGAGCCAGTCGCTCCGCACCCTCTCTATGAAACTGAGCTCTGATCTCTGTCATCTCTCTCTGGTATAGGCGTGGTGTCCGAAAGCCAGGTGTCCTCTGTCTCCTGCGGGCTCTAAGTGTCTCTGCTCTCTGGAGAGTAATTCCCTGCCGTGTAGGGGCTGGGAGGGGGATGGATCTCTGAAAAAATGTAGTAATCAGTGTCTGTCGCCCCCCCTCTGGAGCTGTCTGAGCCTGTAATAATGTCTCTCTGTGGTGCTGTATGTCTCGAATGTATCTCCCCAGTATGCGCTGGTCTGCTGCCTCAAAGATCTGGCATAGGGAATGTGGCTCTCTGAATAAAATGGGATATCTCTCTCTGATGGCTGTATATGCTCTGCATCTGCATACATAATGCTCCTCACTCTCCACCTCCTCTCTGCACAATCTGCATACCCTCTCCTCTCGGGGGATCCGTGCTGCTCTGCCAGTCTCAATCTCCAATCGGTGTGATGAAACTCTGAGCTGACCAATAGCCACTCGGGAGCCGTGTGGTAAAAAGCCCTCCATGTATCTAGGCCTCTCTATAAATCCATCATCAGTGATACTCATGAAGTGATCTCTGTAGTATAGCATCTTCGGTGGAAGAGGCTGTGTAGGCGATATCCATGTCTCTCGTGTATAGAGCTGCCATAGATCCTGTCTCAATACTCTCTTCCTCTCACTACTATGAGAGAGACGGATATGTGGTGCATCCCTGTCATACTGGAATGGTGGTAGATGATCCATGTCTAGGCCATGCTCTGAGAACCAATGTGTGACCTGTGCATACCATGATCCTCTGTCTCCTGCCTCAGCCAGCTGTCTAGATGCCTCAAAAGCTCTGTATGACAATCTGTCCTGTGGCATCTCTCTGAATCTGTCTAGCAGGCATATAGTCTGAAATATGGCCTCTACCATCATAGGAGGCGCAGCAAACTCTGCTCGGATAATGTCATGAGGTACTGACGGTTTGCTGCGTATCATGCGTGCCATCATGAGGGCCTGTGGTCTCTCTATCTGTGTCCACCAATGGGTAGCAAGGCCTGGCGCCCATACCGCTGCTCCATACATCAATGCCGGTGTGACTAATGTGTCAAATAGCCACCCCTTCGTCCGGGGCTCTTGAAAATGCGCCTGGTGGCACTGTCTCTCTAGCATAGCCAATGCTGCATATCCCCGTGTCAATCTAGCTCTGGCTGCTGAACCCATGGTGAAGCGTGTGGCTGCTGCTGCAGAGAAGGTAACCCCTAGGTACACGTATGATGTCACCACCTCCACCTGGCATCCTGCGAGAGTGAATGTCAGCTGACTCCTGCCCTGTCTCGATGTATGAAAGACCATAACCTTGGTTTTCCCAAGGTTCACAGTAAGACCCCTCTGTGTGCAGAAATCATCGAGTGCATGTAGATGCTGCTGTAGACCACCTGGAGACTCAGACACTAATACAATATCATCAGCATAGAGCATAATATGTACTGAGGTACCTGCTAAATCAACTCCATCTCCGCCTCCCCGAGTAATGAAGTCAGCCACCTCATCAATGTATAACCCAAATAGCGTGGGGGAAAGTGGGCATCCTTGCTTCACACCAATGATGCTAGCAATAGTCTCGGACATACCTCGTGGACATCTGACTCGCCCAAAAACCTGCTCATAGAATGCATAGATGCCCCATGTCATATTTGCTGGTATGCCAAGAGACTGTAGGCGCTGAAAGAGCCTCTCTCGTGGTACTGTGTCAAATGCCTTGCGGAAATCCACAAAGCAGCAATAGAGCTTTCTCTTCTCCTCACTCTGGCCTGATCAATCATACATCTCAAAGTGAATACATGGTCAGTGGTAGAGAAAGTTCTCTGAGCAGCAAAATTTCGTTGCAAAAGTGCTACTCAACAACTCCGCAGGCAAACCCTCTGCTAGTGCCCTGTTAAACAGGTGTGCAAGAAAAGGAGCTAAAGAATCTACTGCATATATGAGATGCTCACCCTGCAGGCCCATATGGTCGGCGGCCCGTCCATGCTGTAGGCGGCGGATAGCTTCCTGTACCATCGAGTGGGTAAGGAAGCTAGCTGTGGTAGGTCGAGGCTCCTGTGGCTGAGGTATAGGTGGCTGCTATGGGGCATGGTATAGGCCCTCTGCATATGTGTGCCATGTGTGTGGGTCTGCAATCGGTGTCGGGGTCCGGGGCTCTCTGAAGTGCCGCCATGAGACAGGGCTATCTCTACTCATGAAGAAATGAAAGATCTCTAGCTCCTGTATCTCTGCGAAGGCCCGCCTTTTGCGGCGAGTAAGTCTCCTCGTCTCTCTCCTCGACTCTTGCTCTGTGATGGCTCTCAAGGCTCTCTGTATGTGGAGCCGTGAGTATAGGGCTCTGCACTCGTCATCATACCATCTGTTCTGGGGCATAGTCCCAGGTCTCGCAGGCTCTCCTGAGTGTACACGATGTGGGAAGCTCTGTAATGCAGCCGTGTGTAGGAGTGATGCCAGTTGGGCTGTAATGGTATCCATAGGTGCCAGGGGATCCATGAGTAGGAGCCCATCCTCTACTCTGCCAGTGTATATGTCTGCCATGTCATGTGTGAAGTAGATGGTAGTGTGTGGCGTCGGTATGTGGGGGGCTGGTGATACTGGTGATCCGGCTAGTGAAAATGCCAAGTATGTATGATCTGCCCCAATAGGACGAGGTGGAATGGAGAATGAGGTGACAAGCTGTGATGCCTCCAAAGACCCCATAATGTAGTCTACCACCGTGCCTCCGGTCCGTGTATGACCCCCATGTGGGAAGCATGTCAATCCTCCTGACCCCGGCCACTGTAGCATCCCGTTATAAATAACGAGACGATGCCTGGCTCCCAACTCTAGTAAGTGGTCCCCATAATGTCCTCTGTCTGGTCCAGTGTCCTCTGATGCCCGACTAGCCCCTATCTCCTCTGGATCCACAGGGTGGAGGATCTCCATGTCATCATAGTCATACACCTCACACTGTCTGCTCTGTGTGTGGGCATTGAAGTCGCCCGTAAGAAATACTTCCCCTAGTGTAGAATAATGCATAATCTCCTCTGACAGACAAGTGTATGGCGAGGCTCCTGTCTCCTCCTCCTGTGGCATGCCCTCTGTAATGACATAGGAGAATCTTGATGGAGAAAAGTAACATAAAGCTATGTATATAACCCGGTCCTGTGAGAGCTGTAAGCTGATCCACATGTATCTGGCCTCTGGATCCTGTGCTACCACTCTCAGTCTCCCTTGTAGCTCCCGTCTGAATAGGACTGCTACTCCCCCCGACCCTCTCAAGGTACCCTAGCGTGTGGTCCTCCTGTATGCTGACTCCCACTGGAATCCCTCTACTCGAGGTAGCCCTCTCTCTGGGCTTTGATGTGTCTATGTCAGAAGTATGATGTCTCTCCTCACCATAACATGCTCCAGTCGTCCAGGCTGCACCCATAGTGAACCATTACAATTCCATACTGCCATGTGTATCTCTGTCAGTGGCCTGGTCTGTGTCCCATAGGCCCCAAACCGCTAATCCATGGGCCGGCCATTAATGATGACCCGACCATCTCGATAGAAGGCCTTCTTGCCTTCTCTCCTCGCGTGTAAGACTCGTGGCATGCAAGTTCTCCTATGCTCAAGCTGCATCCTCGTGAGATCATCATCCAAGAAAATAGGAGCTCCCTCTAAACCCCGTAGTATGACCCTCTTCCTCATGAAGGTGACCCTCTCCGTCTCTCTTGCAAACTGTAGGATGAGGGCTCGCTTGCGTGTTGAGTGTTTCCCAGCTCTCCATGCTTTGGTGAAGGGGAGAGGGTGCTCTTCCTTGTAGCCAAGCTTCATGCATAGAAGCTGTCCATCTTTCTCGGGGGTGGAGTCGGGTGTCTCGGCTATACCTGTGACTCGAATGTTGGATGAGGCGGCGGGCATGCCTCATCTTCTCCTCCTCAATGGTGGTGTGAATGATTTGGTGTTCTTCCCTTTGAGTCTCCTCCCTCACTTCTTTACGGATGTTCTTCTTCACCACCTCGACCCATCCTGACTGCTTGGCTTCGAGCTTTCCCTCCATTTCCTTTGTGATCTCCTTGGAGATCTCTTCTTTGATGGCCGTGAGAGTGTTGTCATTGATCTCCCCTTCTTCCTTCTCAGCATTCTTGATGGCTACCATTTCCACTTTCAATGCACTCACCTCCTCCTTGAGTGCCGTGTTCTCTTGTTCGAGGTTCATGACCCGTGTTTCGAGAGCTATGATGTGCCGGTGTAGTTTGTTTTCCACCTCATTGAGGTTGGAATCGGATGTCTTCTTATTCTCCCCATCTCGAGGGCCTCGAGTTTCTCTTGGAGACTCGGGGCCATTCCTCCAGATCACTCTGCAGTCCTTCCCACAGGCAGGGAGGAGAGAGAGAGAGAGAGAGAGAGAGAGAGAGAGAGAGAGTTATGTTGCTGCCTTGGGGGCCTGAGCAAGGGTGGGTGGGGAAACGGGGGCGAAATGGGAAATGGCGAACAGTGGGGAGGAAAGGGGCAGAGAGGCGAAATGGGAAGGAAAGGGGCAGAGAGGCGAAATGGGAAATGGCAGGCGAAATGGGAAATGGTGAACAGTGGGGAGGAAAGGGGCAGAGAGGCGAAATGGGAAGGAAAGGGGCAGAGAGGCGAAATGGGAAGGAAAGGGACAGAGAGGTGAAATGGGAAATGGCAGGCGAAATGGGAAATGGCGAATAGTGGGGAGGAAAGGGGCAGAGAGGCAGAGAGGCGAAATAGGAAATGGCGAACAGTGGGGAGGAAAGGGGCAGAGAGGCGAGAGAGAGAGAGAGACTAGAGTGTGTATGTATGAGCCTTGAGGGAGGGAGAGAGAGGGTGTGTATGAGAGAGGGAGAAATGAAATGAAATGAAATGTTATATTAACGTCTTCAAAAGGCCATAATGACCTATGAGCCTTGAGGGAGAGAGAGTGTGTGTGTGAAAGAAAGAAAGCTGTATTAAACGTCTACAAAAGGCCAAAATGACATATGAGACCAAAATAGTCCATCCTCATCATCTGGATACATCATCAAGATTCAAGGGTACAAAGTAAAATGAAATGAACTGAAATGAACCGGTAGAGTATAGAGAGCTCCAAAAGTGGGTATAAAAAACATCATCATACTAGTGTGTTTGAAGTTTGAACTTTGAACTTTGGGTCTTGAGAAAGGCTTAAGGGAGGGAGGGAGAGAATGAGGGAGAAAGAAAGAAAGAAAGAAAGATTGTATTAACGTCTCTCTCAGGCCAAAGAGAACTGGCCTATGAGACAAAACCATGTACAATGTATGTGGTATCTCTGAGTATCAAATGGTGCTCAGTGCATAATACAACAACTGGAAGAAAACTGAAAGAAAACTGCTACTGTGAGGTCGGGATGTATGTACATATATAAGGATGGAGCACTACTGGGGTAAATGCACAACTATATGCCAGGGTGATACAACGATGCTCAATGCAGGCATGCTCCTAGTCAGCTCCATCCTGTGGTGAGGGGGGGTGTAATATGTCATACATGTCAGCGCCAGTCGTAATGATATGCAAGATGGCCGCCAGATCAATGGGTCCCGGCTGTCCTCTCTCCTATAGTCGCCTTTGGTGTCATGCTTGAATATCCCTGATCATATGTCGATGTTTGTGGGAAGGTCGGTATCCGGGCGCTCGTGGACGCCGCAATGCTTGAATCTCCTTTGCTCTCCTCAAAGTGACTCCTCGGCCCATCACTGTGGGATCTGGCATGGCTGTCCTCTAGAAGAAATCGGTCAGCTGAGTCTGTCGGATCTGGGCTCTCCTCTCTCCTGTGACTGGAGTAACTACTCTCTGTGTCTTTGTATCTCTAGTAAGAAGCGCCCAAGTACTCATTGGTCTGATATCTACAGGATGGACTAAAAAGATGTGTTTGCTCCTCTGAAGAGAGTAGGGTAGGTGGCTGTGATCCCATCATAATATGGACATCTGCATACAAAGTGTGACTCGCTCTCCACATCCTCTCTGCATAATCTCTCCTCCCGCGGGATGTGGGTTGCTCATCCAACCTCAATCTCCAGGGGGTGTGATGAAACTCGGAGCTGTCCAATCACTACTCTCAGAGCATGTGGAAGATATAGATCCATGTAGTGCCGTCTCTGAATGAAACCATCATAAGTTAGCATCAAGAAATGATCTCTGTAGTATGCCATCTTCGTACGAAGAGGCTGTGATGGTGTCACCCATGTGCGCATGATATGTCTCTGCCTCAGCTCCTGCCTGATGACTCTATTCCTTTCAGTGTGTGAGAGGGAGTGGTGTGGGGCATGTAGATCATACTGGTAGGTGGTAATCGGTCCATATCATACCCAAAACACTGGAGCCACTAGACTACCTGTGTATACCATGAGCGACTGTCCCCTGACTCTGCAAGCTGCTTGGATGCCTTAAAAGCAATGCGCGGGAGTCGGTCCACCGGCATGTCACTGAGTCTATGCAAGAAACATACTGTCTGAAAGAGTGCCTCCACTAGCATCGATGGTGCAGCAAACTCTGCTCTCACAATGTCATGGGGAACGGATGGCTTGCTACGAACCATCCGGGATAGCAGTATGACCTGTGGACGCTCTATCTGGCTCCATGTGGAGGCTGCCAAGCCTAGTGTCCAAACTGGGGCGTACATCAGGGATGGGGTGACTAAAGTGTCAAAAAGCCACCCTTTTGTACGGGGCTCCTGGAAATGTGCCTGATGGCTCTGTCTCTCTAGCATAGCCAACGCTGCCTACGCTCGGTGAGTCGATCATGGGCTGCCTACGTCATGGAGAATCGCCCGGCTCTGCTGGTGAATGTAATCCCCAAATATACATAAGATGTAGAGACGTCTACTTGGCTGCCCTCAAACATAAAAACAGATCTCCTCCTCATTGCTAGCGATGTGTGGAAGATCATAACCTTGGTTTTCCCAAGGTTCACCTTGAGGCCTCTGTCTCTGCAGGAAAGCTCTAAAGCCCCTAGATGCTGCTGTAGTCCCTCCTGTGTCTCTGAAATCAGAATAATGTCATCAGCATATAGCATAATATGTACCTGTGTGTCCGAGATCTGCCCACCGACTCCACCTCCTCGCTGAATATAGTCTGCTACCTCGTCGATGTATAGCCCGAAGAGGGTGGGAGATAGTGGGCATCCTTGCTTCACACCAATGGTGCTAGCAAAGTCTGCAGACATACCTCATGGGCATCTAACCTTGGCTGCCACACGCTCATAAAGAGCATAAATTCCCCACATCATCTCTGTAGGTACTCCCATTGTCATGAGTCTCTGAAAGAGCCGCTCTCGAGGAACCGTATCGAAAGCAGCAATGTAAGCGCCTGCCCCGGCTCCTGGCCTGCTCAGTCAGTATCTTGAGAGTGAAGACATGGTCAATGGTGGAGAAGCCTCGCCGAAAACCTGCCTGTCCAGAGCTCGGAGACTGTGGGCCTGTGCATAGTGACTAAGCTATGCCTCCAATACTGCCCCATATAATTTGGCCAATGTATGACCAACCATGATAGTCCTGTAGTTGGCTGGGTCCATACGGTCCCCAGCCTTATGTAAAGGCACTACAGTATGCATAGTCCATGTCTCAGGCAAACCCTCTGCTAGAGCTCTATTAAAAAGCCAGGCAATGAAGGGTGACAGAGTCTCTGCTGCATATATAAGGTGCTCTCCCTAGAGGCCTGTGTGATCCGCGGCTCTCCCATGCTGTAATCTCCGTATAGCTGAAGTGACCATCTCGCTGGTGAAGAAAGTAGGGGCTGTGGGGCACTGCTCTGATGGCTGAGGGATAGGTGGTTGTGATCCATAACTTGTGTTGTCAGCACCTCCGTCAGATGATACTATCTCCAACCCAACTGCATTGGGCCTTGGGCCCTTAAAGCCCCCGTCTAAAGACTCAAAGCAGCAAAATATATATATATTATTACCATTTTTTATTTTTATTTTTATTTTGGTGTGGACGCCTCGATCAAGCAATCGTATGCCTCGAACGCCTCAAACTGTTAGAGGCGCGCCTCGTAACAACTATGCCTCCAACAAAGCTAGTTCAGCTATGCAATGCTTCGAGGGAGTGCCTTCGTCAACCTATATTCTAAAATATACATGAAAGGTAAAATAGTAAAACGAAAAAGAAATGAGGATAAACTTGAGAGAATAGAGGAGAAATGTGGAGTCGATCATGATTTGGAGGAGATAGCGAGGAACTTTGGAAAAGAAAAAATAATAGAAGAAAACATTTGCGAGGGCCATCTTTCAACGAGATTAGGGAACGGGAAATGGAGAAAAGGGAAACGGCAACTTGAACGAAACAAAGTTTCTCCATTAACACTAGGAAACGGCAACAGCATAGATAAAAAGAAAGGCAAAGTTCAAACTTCACACTTTAAACACATGCAAAATACGTTGACACACTCGATTCATGCTACATAAGTGCCCTCAAAATAGCATTGAGTCCAATATACTAAAATACAAAATGTCATGACAAATAAGATGTCATAGAAGTACTTAAAAAACACAAACAAAAGCTTTGGAGTCTGAATCATGATATAAACCAAGATCCAAGATCATGGTTATTGAAGGTCCTCCTTCTCCTCCGTGTCATTTTGCTCATCTCTTGACTCTGATGCCTGTGACTCTCTATCGGGACAAATAGAAGATGCCGCCCCAGCATCAGTCTCTGTAGCTACAGCTCTATCTGCTGATGCATGTGCTCATGTCACACGAGCTGGTGCCATCAACTTCTCGTACACCATGGCATACATGCCGTGCTCCTCTAAAGGAATCTTTGGTACGTCCTTCACTTTCTCTATGTTGATCTTGTCGATATTCACTTGGCGCGGCTCAATGGGATTCATAGTAACATGAAATGTTTCATCCGTTTCGTCATTTCGAAGGTTTTGTTTCGTCTCTTTTGGACGAAATGCAAAGGTTCCGAAATGACAGTTCTTATATACACATACCAAATTTATACTATAACCAATAGAAAGATGAAGATGTATTTTTTGGGACTAGTGGGTATGAAATTTATGATTTTGGGAGTAGGTTTTTTGGTATTTTCAAAATTTGGGCGAGAAAAGGAGAGAGGAGGAAAGAAACAAGTTGGAAGGGAAGAGAGAGGTGAGAAGAAAAGGAGAGAAAGTTGGAAGACAAGAAAAGGAGAGAAAGAGGAGGGGTGGACCATGGAGGAGAAGAGAGAAAGAGGAAAAGGGAAGAGGAAGAGGACAAGGAGAAGAAGTGAAGGAGCGAAAAGGAGGAGTGGACGAGGAGAAGAGGCGGAGCAACAAGTTGCGGCCAAGAAGAAGCATCGGATGCGTGAAGTGGTGAATGGGCAGCAAACAAGGACGGAAACGATGGCAAAAATCGCATTTGCAAAAAAAAAAAAAAACTTTCGCCCATTTTTTTGGACCTCACTTTACATTTGGGCGAAACACCGTTTCGATGGACAAGTTTCGTTTTGTTTCGAAACGTTTCGTGCCGTTTCGAGAGGTCAAAACGGGTTTTCATGTTACTATGATGGGATTACGATGTTGCTCACTTAGACGGAGGTTGTAGTAACAATAAACCAACCATTCTAATAGAGCAATAAACAATATGTTCCTCTTGTTTGTAGGGAAGAGGAAACATGTGCTCCAATTTCTCTCGCAAGGACTATAACTGCAATCGTGTGAGAGAACTCGTAATGCAAGGGGTTTCTATCATGAAGAGGACAGAAAAAAATTTGTGAGTACAGTGTACTCCGAATTTCAATTGAAGAGTAATTTGTAAGTAGTAAGTTATAACTAGTGAATGCATACCAGATTAGGGGTACCAATCCCATATTTCTCCCACCATGAGACTGTTTGCAGTTGAGTCTCTCTCATAACTGTAGTGGCTCTCCCAAAGGCATGGCTCCCATTGCGAAACACCAAGTGCTCATCCTCTAGCTTCCTAAAGGGTTCAAGATCACCTCATGTTCACGTATGGATGTACTCCTGTCACCCCTCCTCCAACTCCTCGTTATTGAAGTGCTCCTCATTCTGCCATAAAGGGTGCTGTATATGGGCAACCTGCCATAAAGGGTGCTGTATATGGGCAACCATATGGATTAGTCTATGAAACCAATCCCATATGCGACCAAGGGTGATGCCCTCCATGTCTATGATGTGGAGCACACTGTAAATGGGCTGAGTCACCTCATCCAACCAGCCGTCTTGCATAACAGTGCGCATAAAAGCAACTCCCTTGGGCTGCTCCCAATCCTCCCATGCCATCATCTTTGCATATGGAAGAATGCCTAGAATCCACTGGGTGGGAGGTGTTAAAGCACATAATCTTGGTTTTCCAAAGATTCACCATAAGAGGTCCTTCTCATATGGCCAATCGTGATGGTTTGGTAGTTATTTGGCTCCATGGGGTCTCTTGCTTTATGGATGGGAACAATGTTGTGTGCAGTCGAAGAGGAAGGGAAGCCTTCACAGGCCTGATGAAAATATGTGCAAGGATAGAAGCTAAGATGGTGGATCCATGTGCAAAGTGCTCCGTGTGGAGGTCCTCGTTGTCCTGAGCTCTATTATTATGTAGCCATACAAATAGCGCCTCCATAGCTTAAAAGCATGTATCAGTGCAAAAAGTTCTCTCTCAGTGGGTTGAGTTTGTGAAGAAGCAAAAGAAAACTATTCTCGAACGAACATGACATTGCATTGGAAGAGGAAAAACACAGGAAAGCAAAGGAGCTAAACGTCACAGGGTCATGGGATTCCCAAAAGGCCCCACACCTCAAGAAGATGGGACGGCATTATGAGAGCACGAACTCCCTTTCAAGATGCATGGCAAGTTGGGAAGGACTTGTCGAGGGAACAACCCCTCCTCCCTAAGTTTAAGAATTGCAATGGAAGAGATATCATCTTTTACACAAGACTGATCCAAATCCCTAAGAGAGGGTTACCAGAGGTGTCTGGATATGCTTGGGAGTCAGCCCTTAGAGGGCAGACACGCACCACTGGAGAGAGGGGGACGGAGGGGGTTTTGGGGACGAGTAACATCTTGTTTCTGCTTCATATGCGCAGGATGCTCACAGTGATTAAACAGGATGATGAGGCCCGGTTTACGTGGATGCGTTTAGCCAGGACTAGGCTCAGGTTGATGTACATAGCAGTATGCTACTTCCGAACTGAAAAATCGTCTTTTGCATGTGCCTTGACGCTGATAGGTGAGTCCCCATAGACAACATTGTTTGCAGACATTGCAGAGTTCTTCTGATGCACAAGAACAGTGAGGAAACAAATCCCGATGTATGATTTCCAAGATGATGCCACCATTCTGTCTGAGATTGATCTTAATGAGATGGGTTTGAAACGGACCTCTCAAGATAACAGCACCTGTTACAGCAGATGGGGGAGACTTCCTAGACATGGGGCCATGCATGAGCAGATTATGTTCAATGAGATGTCCCGTTGGCCTACGTTCCTTGCACCCACATAGTGGAGGTTCTAGAATAGCAGATCACCTCATGGGGTCTCCTGCTCTCATACCATGCACGCTTTCTCCTGAGAGTGAGTCAATGGAAGATTTTTTGCATCTAACGTGTTGAGATCAATCCATGTCTCTCTTGTGTAGGAGGCAGAGCTTTTGTGGCTTTGCATTCCTCATCATACCACCCATTTTGAGAGTGTGAACCCATCGGTAAACTGGTTAAGGAGCATGTGGTGTAAGAAAAGCTGGTATTGGTGGAGTCATGAATGATAGATGAAAGTTTGGATGTGATTCTCGATATTGCGAGGGAGGGGTCAAGGGCTGCAATATGGCGGGAGAGGGGAACCTCATAAATGTGGTTCAGATCATGGTGAATATGGATATGAGTGAAAGTAGAACTTGGGGGAATTGGTAGGGGAGGTAAAGCAGGGCATGAGACAGTGAATGAGACGTAAGTGTGGTCGGCTCCTATAATGGTGAATTTTGGGGTATGTTTCTTGCTAGACGAAAACAAGAATATACCAACTCTTCTTGAGCGAGGATAACTCTAACACATGGTGCATTCTGGAGGGAAAAAAACCCCCCACACACATCGAAAATCCTAGCCTTTGGGAGACCTATGTAAAAATTCTTTATGATGTGCTGAATCAACCCATACTGCATATGACACAAATCCCACGACACACATCATCTTTCATCTTCAATGCCACCAATGTCACGCAAGCACTTAAGAAGTTGCATAATGGGAGAGAAAAAGATCATGAAGATTTGTGCGCGGAACACTTTGTCCACAAGCAACATGTGCTTGATCCCATCCTTGCAAATCTCTTCAATAGTGCTCTTTGTGAAGGCTTTCCACTATCCTGGACCACAAGCACCATTGTGCGCATCCACAAAGCAGAAGACCCCATAGATCTGAATACCTACACGACTATCATGATTGGCCACACAATGGCCAAGATCTATGAAGAAGTGTTGAGGCAGAGATCAGCTTTATGGCTGAGAGGTTGGGGTACAGTGCATCATGTCAGGCAGCCTTTAGGAGGATTCCTACCGATATACCTTTTCACTCTACGGGCCATCATAGAGGAGGCCAAGTCAAGAAAGCAGCATGTATGCTGTTATGTTCCATATTGTGTGGACATAATGTGGCTAGTGTGAGGCTGGCCGGACAGTTCTTATAGCAGTGTGAACTAGTCAAGTGACTATATAGTTGGGATTTTGACTCATTTGTGGGCACTTCCCGTTGTGGACCTCTACCTTGGGACTGGGGCATCCCAAGGGTCCCAACAGCTAGTGGTTAGCCCACTAGTGTGAAGCAGTGGGAAAAGTGGAATCGGATCACTTAGATGAAACGATCTGACTATGAGCAAAATGATCCACCTGGAGTAGAACTATCTGGCTGCTGAAGTAGTAGTAGCTGAATTGCAGGTGAGGAGTTGAATCCCTTGTAAAAATCGACTGCAATGGAGCTGTTGCTTGAAGTAGAAGAGTTGACTCAACAAACCTCTTGTCATCTCTTAAACCTAAAGACAAAGCTCAAATAAAATTCCAAGTGAGTGGAGTTTTTAAATTATTTTTCTTCCTCAATTTTCTAAAATTTTGATTTTAAAAATCAACTAAATTTCAATCATAAACCAAATTGTTCATAAATTTTCAACACATAAAAATACATATTTCACTCTTTTTTGTGGAGATGAAAATGTGAATTTTTACCTACACATTTTATGGTGAATTGTGTGATGGAGGCAAGTGATTTGTCACTATCACATATATGTCTATTTAATTTTATTTTATTTATGCTTATGTGGTAAGAAATTATGTATTTGGATATGCATAATTGTGTTGTGTATTTATATATGGTTTGTGCCATGAGAAGCACATGGGATTTGGTTAATTTTTTGAAAAGTCTGCGATGTTTGGAAATATAGGAAAGTTATGTCAAAATTTTCCTAGAATTTCATGTATAAAAATTTGGAAAATTAGAGAAGAAAACTAAAGCTTTGTTTGGTATTTTGGGTTAAAAGATGATTTACACATACACCAAAGCTAAACTTTTTAAATTGTTTGGCAAAAAATATGGAAGCTTCTCCTCCTTGGTCATAGACCTGCTGCAATGGGACAAGACACTAGTGGTCCTCTTCCAACAGTTTTGCAAGCTCAGTGGGTGCGGGGGCGTCCTATTGAGCCACAACCATATATGGTCCTTATCGATCCGAATGAGTGTCGGAGTTTTCTTTTCCCCCCCTGGAAAAAGATCCTTCAATAAGTTAAAGAAAAACAACCAGAAAGGGCTAGATACAACCACCAGGGGCTACATACAAACTCACCTCATTTAAGGGCGGGAGTCAAATGATCACGAGGGGAAGAGACGCTTCTCCTCTGGCTGGCTGCTCTATGAGGAGAAGGTTATCTCATACAAGGGGAGGGGGTGGGAACAACAACACAGGTGGTCTATGGGTCTCCTCTATCTGTGAGGAAAGGGTTGGGCCTCCAAAGTCGCAAGAAAGCTTCCTGCCGCTTCCTCATGCGGTTTGAACCTCCTTGTCACTTCCCCCACCGACCGCGGAGGGTATGAATGATATCAAGCCATATGCTCCCCATGGTCTCCGCCAGTAGAGTGTGCACTGTGGGTACCCTCGATGGCCTCGCTGCATCTAGCATGCCAAATGTGCCAGGCTGCTATGCTATTGCAAATCCCCCATCTCTGGCATGAGCTTGGCCGCCAGTCACCTGTAGGTGGGCCTCTGACTGGTACTGCTACAATACGATGGTGAGAGATCTGAAGACCTAGCCCTCCCCCATCCTCCTCATAAGCCCTAACCACTCCCGCCTCTGTGACCCAAGCAACAATGCCACATGTGATGATCAGGGTCGATGCCCTATCCATAGCAAAGATGCGGAGAATCCTCTGCCAAATTTGTTGAACCTTCAGGCAATCTCAAAGGCAATGTCTCTGAGTCTCCTGGGGGTGGCCGCACCGCGGGTAAGCCGCTAGTCAACCACCAACTGCCAACCAAGTACCGACCGCTAAACTCCTATGTGCCATCAACCAAAGAAAGAGGGTGTTAGAGGCCCTGAGACTGCCAATGTGTTGCTGCTGCTTGCCAATGTGCCATCTATCTCGAGCATCTGGATCCTGTGGCCTAGCAGCGCAGTATACGCAAAGAAGGGGGCATCCGGAGTCTCCTTTTGATCCGCTGGATCATGCCAAGTCCACTCTCCTGGATCCCACTGCAAGCGCATGAGAGGGCGGCACTCCCATATCCATAGCCGCCATAAGCTCTCCCTGGCCACCTTGGCCGGTGCTGGATCAATATGCCATTCTCTTGCCTGAAAACCAATCACCCTCACCCTTTGCAAGGTGCAGCCACTAAAATAATCCTCCAAAGGAAGCTCAGATCTCTCTAGTCTGCTATGGGATCCAATCGAGAAAGGGAGCAGACCAATGTCCTCATCTGCTCCGTGGACCGCCACTAGGATATCATGCCGCGTAAACATGCCTAGCCACACTGGGGGAGTCAGGTTTGGGGGATAGTTGAGTCGATGTCGATGCTGAGCCTATCTCTGCCCCGGATCCCTCTGAGGCCCCTCTTCTGCACCTTCGGGGGTAACTACCTGTGGGCGATCCAATCTCCAAGAGACGTGGCTGGTCCCATGCTGAAGGCGCCCCAAGAAACGTGCGGTCGGGCCCCTAGCATGTGGCCACTGGGTAAACGGATCAAGCCTCAAGAGGTTCTAGACCAAAGGCTGCCGAAGCCACTCCTCTGATGCAATTGAAGCTATCTGTCTGAGGGTGGGCCTAAGGTGCTCCCAAGCACGAAGTAAGCTGGTTGCAAATCTATCCTCAAAAGCCAGGCTAAAACCGTGGGCTCGCATCTCTTCGAGGATCCATTGGGTACTCTGATGCCAAGGGCCCCCAAGACTGCGGGTTGAAATCCCCCCCTCTGCGACAAGGCTGAATATTCACTCTCCGTGCCACCTTGGCCCGAATGGCCTCCCATCACTTCCGGCCCATAAGAAATTCCAGATCAATCGTTGTACCTGGCCAATACAAGCCCAAGAAAAGGCCCAGCACAAAGTGATGTACCACATGGTGGCCAGAAGTACCTCGTTCGCCACCACCACCCTGCCTGCTAGGGATAGCCTCGTCGAGCTCCAATAAAGAAGCTTCTTCCAAATACTCAGAGGAAGCGGGGCGAGCTGCTGGTCGGGAGAGATATCAATGCCAACCTAGCAACCGAGATATCGAACTGGAGTGCCCCTCGGGATCCACTGGAAATCCTCAACTGGTTGCCAAGTCGGGGCGGGTGCTGAGACTACCCAGAAACCACACAACTTGTGCCAGTTGATCTGTGCTCCTCATGCACAGCAGGAAACCTCAATCGCCTCTGCAAATCTCTGTATATTTCCCACATCTCCTGCCAGGAAAGCTGTTGTGTCGTCTGCAAACTCTGAGTCTAGTAGCTCCTCTTGCGTGTGGTGGGGAAGATGCAATCACTGAAGCCCAGTCTCCTGGCGGAGAGAAAACTACTCATGGCCTCGGCGACGATTAAAAAGAGGTAAGGTGCCAGAGGACAGCCCTATCTAACCGAGCGGGAGAGGGGGAATCTGTCGCCACGGGCTCCCTGAATGAGAACCAAGCTGTGTGAGGCTAAGTAAAGTCCTGAGACTCCATGAATCCACTCCATGGGGAATCCCATCCGGCAATAGTACCCTCCAGAAAGCTCCAATTCACCCTATCATAAGCTTTCTCAAAGTCTAGGAGTAGCACGATGAGGTCTTGTTGCCGCATCCTAGCCGAAGCTATCGCCTCCCAAAAGGTAAAGATGTTGTCCAGAATGCTCTGATCCTGAACAAAGCCGGTCTGGGTGTCGTGGATCAAGTCTGGGAGAAACAGCTAAAGTCTCCTGCTAATGGCCTTGGCCAAGATCTCATAGGTTGTCCCTAGAAGAGTGATGGATCTCCACTGCCAAATCTCCAATCTGTCACCACCCTCCTTGGGAATCAAGTGAATCAAGCCCTCTAAGAGCCTCTAGCATGGCACCTGTGATCATAATCTCATCGAAGGCAGCTCGAAGGCCACCTTCCATGAGGTCTCAATGGCGAAGAAAAAAGGAGACTCGAAGCCCGTCCGTCCCTTGTTGGAAATAAAGGGCAATGTACCTCACCACTGGGCCTGCCCACCCGGCATTGTACTCTATGTACTATATACCTATCCAGAAAACCAAAAAGAGGTACACTATTGTACCCACACACACTGTGTCATTGTCTCTCTCTCTCTCTCTCACCTACAATGGATGGAGATCGATGGAGAGACCACTTGTGTCCATGATCTCCAGGATGATTCGGGCTAAGGCCTCGGTACCCCATGAGATTATCCGAGCCGAGATGGGAGCACCACCGATCGTAGTCGAGGCTCTTGCCAGATCAGTGTCCTTCATTCATAGCACCTGGGAGCTTCCCCGACACCGGTATGCACGACTTGCTTTAGAGTCCTCTCATCGGCTAGCCATGGAGGGACACTTCATGTTGGTATGCGCAGATAGCATCCTGGTTTGAGCTCCACGGGTTCAGCTTAGACAGAACCCCACCCTTCTAGTACTCTCTAGAGGCACCCTCTCTCACCTTGACACATTCTGAGATTAGTAGAGTCATCACACAGGACCTGATTCAATTGGACACTAGGAGGATATGGCTAGAGCCCTCACAGGAGTTAGGGCCTCACAGGAGTTAGGGACGAAGATGGCTTTCTATGGAGACCATCTTCTCCGCACCACTGAGGATGGCTTTATACTTAGACCGAGCTACATGGATACCCATTTGTCTCATGGATTGAGGTGCGCCATTGGGCAGATCCACGCCTCTTCACATCAGTTAGAGATAGAGACAGGCAGATTTAGAGGCATACCTCCTGGGGACAGGATATGTCAGATTTGTTGGATAGAGCCAGAGATGGAGGAGCACTTCATCTGTCGCTGCACAACATATTATGAGATTCAAGGGCGCTACCATTGCCTTTTCAGAGAGGGATTTGGACCACTGGCTAGAGTCATGGACTATTGCGATCAGCGATGCTTGGGTTTTTATCTCTTGGAGATCCGCAGGCTCAGAGAGTCCATTATGAGGAGCAGACACCCGACTAGCAGGGAGTCCACACAGAGACAGATAACTGACTTCTTTAGAGGGACTACCCGGGAGGAGACACAGCCGACAACCCAACAGTGGGCACCCCGTGGGACTCTAGTTGAGAGAGCTATCCAGTTGGGCAGATCCAGATGCCCGAGGGTTCGCGGATCCTTACATCAGAGACGGTGCCTACACCGGAGGATTCAAAGCATCATTGCGAGGCATCTGGCTCGTCCGACCAGGCATCTCACTATGGCAGATATCCATGCCATCCGGCAGAGACCCATGCTAGAGCTCCTAGGATACTCCAGCCATATACTGTTGTACTCACTGTCACTTTTGTACTCCCCCATATTCATGTATTCATGTATCCATGTACTCATGTACCCCATTTTGACTAGTAGCATTAGCTTCCCACTCTCCCTAGTTGCTGCTTCCGGATCCTCCCTACTGATGTATTGTAGGGCTAGATACTTCAGTCCTTTCTTTTCTTTCCAAATAGTGTATCAGATGTCACGTGGTTGTAACTTTGGTCTCATAGGTCACTTTGGCCTTTTGAAGATGTTAATATAACATTTCATTTCTCACCTGCATAGCATCCACCATTGAAGCTCCGTTCTCTCTTCGATCCACGCATTTCAAACTGGTATCAGAGCTCGGGATTCGAGAGCAGGAGCTTGCGCAGCAGGGGAGCAGCAGTCGGCTTGAAAGCTCGCAGCTATGGCAGCCATGGCAGCTCTTCATTGAGGTTTGTCTTGATCTCATTTGCTTTGGCATCTATCAGGGCACCTCTGGACCTCATCAGGGCAGAGCTGGGGCATTATTGAGTGTGTCTTGAGCTCTTTTGGAAGAGCACTTCAAGCTGGAAACAGGACAACCATGTCTCTTTGCTTCTTGTGAAGCATAAGCATTATCATTGCCTATGAGCTTCAAGAGGGAGCTTGGGAGGGTCATTTGGGACCCCCCCACATTAGCATTGAGTCATTGTAGCCTTCCAGCCCTCCCAACCAGCCAGGCGCCATCACGTCAGCAGCCATGAGTCTGTCTCAGTTCTGGACAGATTGACCACAGGTCACTACTTTGTCATAACTTGAGCTAGAAAACTCGGATTCAAAAACTTTTTTTATGAAAACGAAGCTCGCTTCGCGCTCTACGATTTTGTAGAAGAGCTTCTGAGCTGATTAGGAGTGCAGGTATGTCTAAAATTGAAAACACAGAGGCTGTTTTCTGAGGACAGTGTATACAGATCTTGGCTGCAGGCAGATCAGCCCACTATCTTGATCATCTCCTTCATCATTGGCAACTCCACGACCATCATTGGATACTTGAGAGCTCATTCTTGAGCTTGGAATTTGATTCGAGCTTGGCATTGGCATTGGGAGTGTTTTACTCAGTTTCTTGGACTGTTCATAACAGTTTACAGGGCAGCATTGCATATGCTTGAATAGCATTGGTTGTTTGATGCTTATACATGCCCAAATGGATGCCTACTTATCATGGGATGTTATGCCTACCATTTGGTACTGATTTGGAGCTGACTTTGGCACTGTCATTGCTTATGGACATTATTGTATCACTTTGGTCTCATAGGCCCATTTGGTCTTTAGTAGACGCTTAGGGAGCTCGCTGTCATAATCCACCCCAGAATGGAGTTGCAGAGCGTATGAATCGGACCATTCAGGATAAGGTCCGTACTATGCTGTCTCATGCTGCATTACCCCATGGTTTTTGGGCAGAGGCTGTTATGACAGCCGTTCGCTTGATTAATCAGTCACCGAACAGGTCTTTGGGGGGAAGAGTCCCTCAGGAAGAGTGGTCGGGCAAGCCACCTTCATATTCTCATCTGAGAGTGTTTGGCTGCGAGGCCTTTGTGCATGTCCGTAAGGAGGAATGCAGCAAACTTCAGCCAAAGTCTTATAAATGCATTTTCCTAGGATATGGTGACGAGGGTGAAATGGGGTCCAAGTTATGGGATCCCGAGAAAAGGAAAATACTACGCAGAAATGATGTAATCTTCCGTGAAGATCGCATGCATAAGCAGCCCGAAAAGACAGAGGAGGTCAAAAGGGTTGTTTTCAGGGAAGATATACCTGTTGGACAGCATATTGTGCCCAGTAGACAGCAGCGAATACCTGCTATAAATGACCCTGAAAATGCAGGGAATGATGATGAAAATGGTCGGCAAGGTATTGCCCATGATGCCCCATAGTCTCAGCATGCTAAAATTTCTGGACAGCAAGCTGTAAATGCAAATTTGCAGGCCCCACAGCCCGTAAATGCTGAACCTTCGCTTCGCAGGTCGGCCCGACCTTCAAAACCACCTGATAGGTTTGTTCCTGGTGCTCAGTATGCTGCTGATTATGTAATGGTAACTGACTGTAGTGAGCCGTCATGCTTCAAGGAAGCAATGACTAGACAGGACGGCAAGAAGTGGTTCAAAGCTATGCTGTCAGAGATGGAATCTCTTGAAAAGAATGGTACTTGGGATTTGGTGCATCTGCCTAAAGGGTAGAAGATTCTTCCATGCAAGTGGGTTTATAAGATGAAAGTCACTTCTGGTTCCTCGCCAAAGTACAAAGCACGGCTGGTTGCAAAGGGATACAAGCAGGAACATGGGATTGACTTTGATGAGATCTTCTCTCCTGTAGTCAAGATGACTACTTTGAGAACCATCTTGGGCTTGGTTGCAGCAGCCGAGGATATGCAACTCATCCAGATGGATGTAAAGACTGCATTCTTACATGGTGATCTGCATGAGGACATATATATGCAGCAGCCTGAGGGTTTTGTGGCAAAGGGCAAAGAGCAGATGGTATGTAAACTCAAGAGAAGTTTGTATGGACCAAGAAGACAGTAGATGGCAGCCTGATTATCTTGGTCTTGTATGTGGATGACATGCTGATTGCAGGCAGGGATGTTCATGCCTTGGACTCTCTGAAGCAAAGTCTACATGGTAGCTTTGACATGAAGGATCTTGGTGATGCAAATCATATTCTTGGGATGCGGATACTCACGGATAGACCAAAGGGGGCTTCTCTATTTGTCCCAGCAAGAGTATGTATCCAAGGTTTTGCAGCGTTTCAATATGGAGGGGGGGAAAGCGATTGGGGTTCCATTGCCTCCATATGTGAAACTCAGTGCAGAGAACAGCCCTACATCTGATGATAAGAAGGCTGAAATGGCCAAGATTCCGTATGCTTCAGCTGTTGGTAGTTTGACGTATGCTATGGTTGCTACACATCCTGACATTGCCTTTGCAATGGGAGTGGTTAGCAGGTACATGGCAAACCCTGGCAAGAAGCACTGGGAAGCAGTGAAAGGTATTATGAGATACCTCAAAGGCACAAAGGATTTGTGCATCTGCTTTGGTAAGCAAAAAGCATCTGTCGTTGGCTTTACGGATGCAGACTATGCTGGACATGCGGATTGTAGGAAGTCCACGTCAGGGTATGTATTTACCTTCACGGGGGGATCAGTCTCTTGGATATCTAGGTTGCAGAAGTGTGTTGCATTGTCTACTACAGAGGCAGAGTATGTGGCTCCCACTGAGGCATGCAAAGAGGCCTTATGGCTGTCACATTTGATTACTGAGCTTGGTATTACCGAGGTTCCTGTCCTCCACTGTGATAGTCAGAGTGCTATCATGTTAGCACGGAACCCTGTATTTCATGCAAAGACAAAGCACATACAGGTGAAGTATCATTTCATAAGGGAGGTACTTGACAGCAAGAGCATTGAGCTGGTCAAGGTACACACTGATGATAACCCTACAGACCTTCTCACGAAGGGTCTTCCAGTAGAGCGGTTTGCCCATTGCCGACAGATGATGGGGATTGGATAGGTATAGTCTCTTCAACTTTGTACATACTTAGACTTAGCTGATTCTTTTTCTTCTACCTTTGGGCACATTGCCTTTAGGGGGAAGGTTGTTGGAAATAAAGGGAAATGTACCTGACCACTCGGCCTGCCCGCCGGCATTATACTCTATGTACTATATACCTATCCAAAAAAACCAAAAAGAGGTACACTATTGTACCCACACACTGTGTCATTGTCTCTCTCTCTCTCTCTCTCACCTGCATAGCATCCACCATTGAAGCTCCGTTCTCTCTTCGATCCGCGCACTTCATCCTTACGCATTTGCCCCTGGGTAGTGCAATCAATGCCTCCGCCAACTCCTCAACAGTGAATGGTGTCAATAAGAATAACCGAAGAGAAAGGGGAACCACCTCCCTCGTATGTGCCACTAGACCCTCTTGCATGCTTCCACCACCTGTGGAGATGGTGGGACAGCAGTGAGGAGGGATCGAAAAAAGTCTGTGTGGCGATGGCTTTCACCTGGGGGGGGGGGGGGGGGAACAATAGCTCCATCCTGGCCATGCAACCTACGAATAAGCGTCGGAGTTACTCCAAGAAGTTCAGGATCTACAAACTGGAGTAGCTCAAAGTGAACAATGACCCATATGTTGGGCCATTGAGTACTTTTGGAACGTATCCTCCTTTTATTCCGGATTTGTTTTCTAAGGAGGAGCGTCATCCAAACTTTGTGAGAGCTTGGTGAAGTCATTGGAAGATACATTTCACCATTGTTCGTTACTATTAGGAGCATAAAATAACGGTGGTAGAAATGTTTTTAAGAGGTCGTGTCTTCGCTTGGTGGCAAGATCTCGAGTCTAAACTCATGGCTCCTAGAACCTAGGAAAACTTCAAGACTGTGTTCTTGGAGACTTTTGTTAGAGAGCTTGATGAAACTTTGAATTTTCACCGACTTGAGAAAATACACTCAATACGGAGGCCTTTTGAGGCTTTCATCCAAGAGTTTCAAGAGCTTATCGCTAAGTTCTCGAATCTTCTAGATCGTTACATCTGTATGTTTTTCCTTCACTTTTTACCTCATGATTATCAAAACAAGGTAAGATGGACATAATCTGTAGAGAACTCATACCAAGGTGTTGAAAACTAAAAATCATGGCTGTTTTGACATCTTCTATGCTGATCGATGACTCCCAGGTGGTACTTTCACTGATTGGAAACTAGCAAAACATTCTCTCTCTGCTGGCCATACAGTTTAGAGGCTGAAAATCCAAGTTTTGGGCTAGTTTTGGCCTCTGGAAACCCAGAAACAATGTCTATACTCATGGCAAAAGTTTGGAAGACACTTTGTGTGGTGCACAGAGAAGGAACATAAGGGGGGAGGATGGGGCCCATCCTCGACCCCTAGTGTTGTGTATTGTGCAGGAATGTCTCTTGATGTGATCATGATAGTTATGTTATGACATGATGTATCAGAGAGGGATGTATGATCCCATGATGTATGCAATTGTGATTGTGTTGGATTTGCAGTATTTCTAAGTCTATGCATTCTTCTCAATTGTAACATTGGTATCAGAGCAAAGTTTTATGTTCTCTTCGAGAAACAGGAGATTGTGGACACTCAGAAAACTGATTTTCAACCAACACAATTGCTATGGCAAGTGATTCAAAAGAGCATGTTTCAACTTTCAACTACTACTGACCGTGAAGGCAGGAAAAGCAGCATGGAAATCAATCTACAGATATTATGTCAGAATTGGAAACTCTGAAGCATCAAGTACGGTGCTTGTCACGACCCTGTGTTTTTCTCTGGACAGTATGCAGGTGTGCACGGGGACGTGGTGGACAGTGTGAATGGCATCAGATTGGAGTCAAAAAGAAGCCCATGTGTGGACAACCCCAAGTGTGAAGGGGGCAAAGATACTTTAATTTAAAAAGGTTTTATAACCTTTGGTGGGCAAAAAAAATTAAAGTTATAAAGGTTTTAAAGCCTTGAGAGGCCCCTAGGCAATTTATAGAGACTACTCCACTTTTGGAGGCCCACGTTTCTCTCTTCTTTTCTTTCTCTTGCTTTTTGGAGAGGTGTGCAAGTTCTCATGCGTGGAAGAGAGGAGAAGTCAACTGCATATGTGGGCTGCTGGTTTTTGGCTGCGCACAGAAGAGCCCATGTGGATCTGTGCGATTGCAGTACACGGTACGGATGCTGCAGGTACAGGCGACGCAGGTCAGGCTGCTGCAGGTACAGGCGACGCAGGTCAGGCTGCTGCAGGTACAGGCGGCGCAGGCAGGTACAGCTACAGGTACAATCCACGTGGCAGCTGTACGACTGAAGGTTCAGGTGTACGACTGTACGACTGCAGGCATATGTGTGCGGATAGGTACAGCTGGTACAGGCGGCTGCTGTACGACAGCTGATACACGAGACAGCTGCACACTAGGGGCTGGTTTTTCCTGAACATAGACATCATGTCGATGGCATTCAACTGATGGAACTTTCAGCTTCTCTTTGCTTTGGGTTCGGGACTGTTTTGAGATCAGTTTGAGGACTGTTTATGGGCTGTTTTTGGTTGGTTGCAAATTCAGCTATGTACTTGGGTTTCCGGCTGCAAGTACAGGTCACTTGGTTATGTTTCTTGGCATGGGAGTGAAGCAAGCTCGCATGGCTGCGTGCTCATGGAGCAGACTGTTTTTCTTCCTGCTAGAAAGGAACAGAGGGACCTACAGTTATGGGCATCTCTATGTTTCCAAATAATTCATGAGGGAACAGGTAACTAGATGTATGCCGTTGTTGGCACTGTTGTTGAATGGTGTCATGAATGGTTCTGTATGGAAACAGGACAGAAGTTTCAAAGGGAAACAGACCTAAAGGTTTCTTGTGGAAACAGGTCGTAGGTTTCTCGAGGAAACATGTTTTTTGGGTTTCTCCAGGAGATAGGTCACATGCAGGCAGAAGGTACAGGAATGGACACATGTATGGTACAGCCTTGCTACTCATTGGACAAGGGACAGGGAATCCATGACAGAGATGGATAGTACCCTTGGAAGGTAGAGAGGGTTGGTACAGGTGTGTCGACTGTATGGTATGCTGTGCTGTGATACGAGTTCTCTTTTGAGAGACAGTTTGGGAGTCTGTGTTGTGATGCAAAAGCACTGGATGTGTCAGGGTGTGATGCTTTTTTTTTTTTCCGAGAAAAGATCCTTTCATTAGTTATATAAAAACGCCCATAGGGCTACAAAAGATCTCTCCTGCTCCTAAGAGAGAGAAGAGCAGTGAATACATCATGGCAGCCCGGGAGACTCTCCCTAGGTGCTGCAAAATACAAGCATCAGTATAAAGAACTGAGCGGCTAAATCATACAATAGGGGGGGGGAAGAGCCAAACAGGTGGCCTGTAGTGCCAACGGGGGGATCCCGTGTGTAAGGTGTAGAACGGGCCACAGCGCCAAGTGGTGTGAAAGGCCTGGCGCCGTAAGATCGCCTCATCCGAGTCTCCCCGGATGCGGTCGTACTGTCCTCGCAGGGTGTGGATCAACTCCTGCCAAATCCCCCGTACAGTCTCTGTTGGTGGCTCCAATCTCCCCTCAAAGGCCGTAAAGCACCGGGCCCTCCAGGTGAACCAGATGGTGAGGCTGCTGAGGAGCTCCCATCGTAAATCCCTCTCCTGTGTCCAGCTGGCGGACGAGAAATCCGGTGCCGGAACCAGGCGAGGCTGGCCCCTAATAAATCTGATGGCCTGACTGCCCTGCTCCATCTCATAGCCCATAGCAGGCCCTGACGAAGTCGACCAAGCAGCGGCACCCCACGTAAACACACCCTCTGGAGAGAGGGGGCCCAGAATACGCAGTATCCGCAGCCAAATCTGCTGTGCCTGAGGGCAGTCCCAAAGGCAATGTCTCTGTGTCTCCATAGGGTGGCCGCATCGGACGCAGGCCGCCGGAAGACCGCTGTAAACAAGCCAAGTGCCAACTGCTGAGCCCCTGTGGGCGACCAGCCACTGAAAAGCCGAGATCCTGCGGGCCTGCCGACTAGCCCAGAGCCGAGCCCAGAAATCCTCCAGGAACTCCTGTGAGAGTCCCTGCAATCGCCAATGCCCCGCTGCCGCTGGAGAAACCGTCCTCCTCGCCGTCAAAATATGCCGTCCCAACCGAACAGTATACTGGAAAAAGGTGATCTCTGTGGCCTCAAGGGATGCATAAGGATCATGCCACTCGTACTCTCCGGGGTCCCACTGTAGTCGGGCCAAGGGGCGCGCTGCATATGCCCATATGCGCCAATCCGGGAGCACATCAGCAGGGTCGGGGTCAATATGCCACTTCCGAGAAGCGGCAGCCACTACCCGAATCCTCTGAAAGGTGCACTCTGCAACTAAAGGTGACTCCACCTCCACTCTCTGGAGTCTGCCCTCATCCTGAATCTCATAGTAGAGGCATCTGCCATCCTCAGTGCTAGCTCTGACAGCAATCAGGATCTCCAACTGTGTAAAGGCTCCCATCCACCGTGGGGCCACTGGCTCGAGAGGTGTGAACCACTCCTCTGTAAGTGCCTCCTGAATATCATCCCTCATAATCAACCCCCCTCTGAAGTGACTCAGCCTCTCCACCTGGATCTCCTCTGGTAGACTGCAGAAAGCCTGCCAGTCTCCAAAACTACGAGCTGGGCCTGCCGCTAAAGGTCCCCAGGCTAGACGAGGCCGAGAACCCAGCATATGACCCTGCTCCGTACGAACCGCTGGGCTCCAGATGAGCGGCTGCCTGGCCCGCTCCTCAACACAAGAAGGAGGCCGCTGAGAGAGCCCCGGTCTCAGCAGCTCCCAAGCTCTCAGGATACTCAAAGCAAATCTGTCCTCCCATCCTCTACTGAGGCCTGTCCTCCTCATCTCTATGAAGATCCAGCGAATCTCTGGTGCCCAAGTACCCCCTGCAGGGGGCGCCCGAGCCTGCAGTCGCTGCAAGAGGAGCTCTTTCCAAGGCTCAGCGCCTGGAAGCAACCCCCGAACAATGAGCTTCCCCAATAAGGCTCTACTCTGATCGACTGGATCTATAATGCCCAAACCGCCCTGAGCCAGCGGAAGTGTAATAACTGCCCATGCAACCTTTGCCCGAGCTGGCTGACCGTCCCGCCCAGACCACAGAAAGTTCCTGATCAGCCTCTGTACCTGGTTGATGCAAGAGCTCGAGAAAATCCAGCAAGACGTAATGTACCACATGGTCGCTAACAGCACCTGATTTGCCACCACCACCCTCCCAGCCAAGGATAGTCGAGCTGTACTCCAATACAATAGCTTCTTCCGAATGCTCAGAAGAAGCGGGGCAATCTGCTGCTCAGGTGACAAATCGAGGCCAATCTGGCATCCCAAATACCGCACTGCTGTGCCTGGAGGAATCCATCTAAAACCGGGGTCCGGGCTCCATGCCGGAGTGGGAGCACTACTGATCCAAAAGGCCACTGTCTTGCGCCAATTGATCAATGCTCCCGAAGCTGCACTAAAAACCTGGAGCGACTGCTCACAGCTCGAATAAGATTGGCCTCTTGGCCATGCAAAAATAAGCCCGTGTCGTCTGCAAACTCAGCATCAAGCAAATCCTCCCCCCGGACTGGGAGCTGAAGTCCTCTCAAACCAACCTCCTCTGCCGTCAAATACATACTCATAGCCTCCGCAAAGAAGAGAAAAAGGAAAGGGGCGAGAGGACACCCCTGACGGACTGATCTGGTCAGCTCAAAACTCGGCCCCCGTCCTCCTGCAATCAGCACCTGGCTGCGAGCTGTGGAATACAGAGCTGCCACCCCTCTGATCCATCCTGGCTCAAAGCCCAGGCGAAGCATAGTGCCCTCTAAGAATCCCCAATCAACTCTATCGTATGCCTTCTCAAAATCGAGAAGCATCACGACCAAGTCCTCGCCAAGAAATCTAGCTCGGGCCGTCGCCTCCCAGAAAGTAAAGATGTTGTCAAGGATACTGCGCTCCTTGACAAATCCTGTCTGAGTAGCATGAATCAACTCCCCCAGGAAGGGCTGGATCCTCAAACTCAAGGCCTTTGCTAAGACCTTGTAGACAGTATTGAGGATCGTAATAGGCCTCCAATGCCGAATGTCATCTGATACTCCCTCCCCCTTGGGGATAAGATAGATCAAGCCCTCTGAAAAGCTCTGCGGCATCACCCCAGTGTCCAAAACATGCTGAAAGCCCCTGCGGAGGCCTGGCCCCAAAAGGTCCCAATAGCGCATAAAAAAGGCCGGCTTCAGTCCGTCCTCCCCTGGGCAACTATGTCACGGCAGGACCCTCAAGGCCTCGGCAAGCTCAATCTCTGACAGAGGCGCACCTAGAACTGTACGCATATGGTCTGTGACCCTCCTCTGCACATGGGCCCACACAGTCTGTCTGCAAACATCTCGATCCTCAGTGGCAGGCTCCGCTGAAAGCAGGTCACTATAAAAAGCAGTGGCAATGGCTCTGATCTCCCCGAGCTCAGTAGCTACCGATCCATCCGGTCTGCCAAGCTGGCGGACTCCTGCTCGCGCATGACGGGGTCCAGTGATCTCAAAAAACTCCCCAGTCACTCTATCACCAAGCTGCGTCCACTGAGAGGCCTGACGACGATAATAAAACTCATGTCTCTACTCCTCTACCTCTCTAACCTCCTGGCGTGCCTGGCTCAGCTGGGACGCCACCCACTCACATGCAGGCTGCTGCTCCTGAAGGCGCTGTAGCGAAGCAAGGCTGCGTCTCAGCCGTTGCTCCCGCTCGCGAATCTCTCCCAGTCGTGTCAAAGCTGCAGCGTGCAGAAAAGAGCTAAGATCAATGAGTCCCTGGGCACACTGGCCCGCTGCATCCTGGTCAGAGCACTGACTATCATGCCAGATCCTCTCAATGTCCTCAGCGAGACTGGGATCTTCAAGTACCCTCTCTGGGATCCTCAACTGCAAGCTGGGCTCCCGTGTCCCCTCCTCCAATGTCAATATAACTGGCGCATGATCTGAAAATGAGGTGCCAGCGAGAATGCCGACGGAGCCCCCTCGCTCCCCTAACCAATCGCCCACATAAAAGCGATCAATCCGTGATAGATTAGTCCCTCCCTGCCGGCGATCCGACCGAGAGAAACTAAGACTGTCCTGAGACCAGGAGAAAGCCCCATGCTGCCATGCATCAGTGATCCTCAGTGACATGCAAAACCGGTCCCAAGCTGCAAGCTCCATGCCGTGCACTGTAACATGACTGCCTCCCACCCTATCTGCCGGGTCCTCAAGCATGTTGAAGTCTCCCCCAACACACCAATGTGCGGCCTCTGGCAATGCATCTGTAACCTGAGTCCAGAACTCTGCTCTGGCACTAGCATGATTGGGCGCATAGATGTTGAGCACACCCAATAGCTCATCATGCATCCTCAGAATGACATACTGTGCTCTACCAGGCACAATGACCCCTCGATCCACAATGGCCTGCCGCCATACATCTGCAATAACCATGCATACTCCTCCCTGTCCACCCAAAGGACCAAACCCTGCAGACCAAAAAGTGTCCCATCTGCCAGGCATCACCGAACCATATCTCCGGATCCTGCTCTCACCCAAGTGGTGCTCCTGCATCATCAAAATGTCAATGCTGCCACCAACCAGGCACCTCTGAAGCTCCTGCCTCAAGCAACCTCGATAGCGTATAAAGTGTGCTCCGCCAAGGCCCTGTACATTCCATGAGATGATCCTCATGGATGCCCTGCTGAGGTGGATGCTGTCTCAGCCGTACGGCGGGCCTTCGCAAGCGGCTTGGATGGAGAGTAGTCCCCATCCGAGCGGCTGCGAATCTGCCCACCCGGTGTACTGCAAGAATCCCGGATTAGGCGCCAGTGGCTGTGGCCCATGGCGACTGCCTCCTGCTCTGACAGAGAAACCTCGTGTATACTCACATATCCAGGGTCGCGTGCCAAGTCTGCCACTATGCGCACGACCAAATGCCGAATCCCTGAGATATCCACACTCCCGGGATCCAAGAAAAAATGAGCCAACTCCCAAAGTCGACCTATCACATCTGTCACCTCCAGATCGCTCATGTGGTGAGAAAACTCAACTGCCTGAGTCTTCAAAGTGTTGAGAGCGAGCTCAAGAGTCCACTCCCGATCACAAGGTCCACATAGAGGGAACGAGAAGGCCACCGCTGAGTCTAGTGCCTCCTCCCCTCGGGCCGGAGGTATCACTACATGAACTCGAATGGGTGCTGGCTCATGGGGGCCCTCTGCTCCAAAAAGCCGTGTGAAGGTATAGTCAAAGGCCTCCGAGCGCTGTCTAATGCCAAGGTGACTCAGCCGACTGCGGATAGATGAAATCCGTGAGGCCCTAATCGGCATAGGTCTCCTCTGTGATGCTCGAGCGAGGTCAGTGCTCAGCGCTCTCCGGACTGCAGGTGAGCGCCAGGGAACTGCCAGGGTCTCCCGGGAAGGTGAGGCGAGCGGAGGGGGAGGAGGGGGAGGCGAGGGAGGTGGAGAGGGAGCTGCTGCCGAAACCGGAGCGGGGGCGGGAGGAGGCGATGGTGGAATCGAGGCGGTGGGAGGGGACGGGGGTGGGGGGGGTGAAGGAGGGGGAGCTGGCATCTCCTGGTCCTCGGTCGCTGCAGGGGTCTCCTCCTGAAGGGGAGCAAAGCTGTTCCTCACGGGAACCCAGTGAGGATGAGACTGTGGCTGCTGCTGCAGCGGTCTCTGGGCGTGCTGCTGTGGCTGTCTCCCTCGGCGGCGCCCCTGTCCAGGCTGCCACTCCGAGGTCTCTGTGGCCTGAGCAGGCGTCCCTGAGGCAGCCTGCCGAGCCGAATCTGTGGGCGGGCCATCAGTAGCCTGCTGCTGTGGTGAGGGTCGAGGTCTCCTGCGAGGGCAGGCCTTGGCCAGATGACGGACCTGCCTGCAAATGAAGCACTGGTTCGGGAGCCCCGAGAACTCCACTCTCTGATCTATCCACCCCCCCCCTATCCTAGGTAGCTGAATGACCTTAGGAAGGGAGGAGATGTCAGACACCAACACTCTGACCGAGGGTAGCCCCGCTGCTCTGGCCACCACTGAAGCAGCAGAGGGGCCCGTCTCTAGTACCGAGCCCACCAATGCTCCGAGCCTGGAGAGGAGCGGAAGATACTCCCAGCGGAGACCAGGGAAACAAACTGTAATATGGAAGAGGCGCTCTCCCTGCTCCGCCGCTGCTGGGTCAAATCCATGCTGCCAAGGTCTGAAGAAAGCCCGAGCACCCCTGATGTCCAGAGGACTCATGGCAAGGACCTTGGCAACGCTCTGGGCGGCCTCGAACTCGATCTGATAATGGCCCCGGCCCAGGAGCTGTACATCCAGGATCTTGCCCACATCTGCAAGAAGGCGGGCCTGAAGAAGATCCCTGATCTCCCCTCTGCTGGGGCGAGTGCCGACTATACGGCAGATAGTGGAATGAGCCTGGAGGCGTTCCACCTCTGCGGTGAGGCTCGCTTCCTCTTCCGGCGAAAGAGAAAGCCTGATGGGGATGACCTCGGGGGCGGGCGAGGGGGCTGCGGATGAGTCCCTCTGAGACGAGGCGGGAGGAGTCTCCATCAGAGTCTGAAGCTCAGGCGAAGGCGAGGCGAAAGCGGAAAACCTGCAAGAAACGGGCTGCACACAAAGAGGCGGAAGACCGGAGGAAAAGGGAAAAAAACACAAAACCCCCTGGGGGTGGAAGACAGCGCGAAGGAGGGGGGGGGGGAGTGGGCGAAAAGACGGAGGATAAAACCAGGGGGGGCGGGGCGCTACTGAAGAAAGGCGAAGAGGCTAGGCGGGGGGGGGGGGGGGGGGGGGGCCAGCAGGCGGAGAGGCTAGGCGGGGGGGGGGGGGGGGCGAGCAGGCGAGGAGGGGGGGGGGGGGGGCGCAATGCGAAAAGAAAAAAAAAAAAGGGGGGGGGGGGAGGGCAGCAACGCGCAAGGAAGGGGGGGGCGGGGCGCTGCTGAAGATAGGCGAAGAGGCTAGGCGGGGGGGATGCGAGCAGGCGGAGAGGCTAGACGGGGGGGGGGGCGAGCAAGCGAGGAGGGGGGGGGGGGGCGCAGCAGCGAAGAGGGGGGGGGCGCAATGGCGAGATGAGGGGGTGGGGGGGGGGGCGCAGAAGCGAAGGCAGGCAGGCGGAGGAAGGAGAGGGGGCGCAAGGAGGGCAGGCGAGCAGCGAGCAGCGTGCGTAGGGTGAAGGCGGGAGCTTCAGCGAGCCGGGTAGTCGTCATGCATATATCTCGGCTGCGTCAGGGTGTGATGCTGTTCATAGTGTGAGAGGCTATGGATGGTTGTGGCAGCCTTGATTATGGGAGAAAGCTTCTATATGCAGACTCAATGTGAGAGAGTCTTTCGATGTGAACAATGGCTGGACTTATTTGTGGATGCCGAGTGGACAAGAAGCCATGATGCAGGTTCTTTGCAGGCTTCAGGGGTTCTACTGTGACGGCTGAGTTTCCAGCCTTATTGTAATCAAAGCTCTTTTGATCAATTATAGAAATACCGCAAGGGGCGCCACTGCGATTTGGGGCCAATCGGTGTCTATGTACTGTTTGCAGGAGCACTCTAGCTCCCCCTGTTTGTTTTCCTTTTCTAGGTCCTCAAAGGCGTTGAAGTGTTTTATGTGCGAGTGTTTGTTTCACCGCCCGTCTGGCCGGTTTCAAGGTTCCGTTGCCGGGACACATCGTCGACTTTCTCAAGGAGGCGAGCCCGTGGTTGTCACATCAAAAGCTTCAACATGAGGAAAGTGAAAAGGAAGTGCACAGGGTTGTGTGTCTTTGCCTACATGAGGTGAAGAGCAAGAGCTGAAGATGAAGCTCAGGAGAAAAGACACCAAGGACAAGAAGTAGTCGGCTAGGAACAAGAAGCAGTTGAAGTGTTATGGTGCAAAACATTCAACAGTTTGTCACCGGTCGTATCTTCATAGAGGCTTCATGGGTTCGGAAGACAATTTCTTTCTATGTTTGGCAGTGGTGATCTACTATGCTTCATCGAGGACTTGTGCTTACCACTTGGGTGGAGTGCAAGCAGGTTTTGGGTGCCTGAGGATGTATCAGATGAGGCTCAGACGGAAGCGGAGGAACTTGACGAGATTCTTATTCCCGAGCAGATACTGGCACATAAGGAAAGAAAGGTACAGGGTAAGGTTTCCCGTCGCTATCCTGTGAAGTTCAAGAGCTTGGAAGAAAGTGCTCTCTCGCATCGAATGGTCTCCCCATCCTGCTTCTATAGCTTCCTCGCTTCGAATGGAAAGCATACATTGGAGTGCTGTTTTTTACTCTCCCCTTGCTGTACAACAACCAATCAGAGCTTACAATCTTATGAAATTGGGCATCCGGTTCATTGACGATGTAGTGGATACTACAGGGCAAATTCTTTCTTTTCCGGCAGCATGCCAACAATACAATCTTGGGATGCATCATAGATCTATATGGAAAGCTATTGCATATCTTTTACACCCTTTCATTCCGATTCCAACATTGGATGTAAGAGACAGGCTTCAAGATTGGCATCTTCAGTCTTCAAGTTCAAGATTATCCTCTCAATCTTTGCATCTATTGACTTCTATACAGGCTTATCGATTGATATTACCTCCTCCATGGATTGCTCAGCATGCTAATTCTCTTTGGCATCTGGATAAGTCTTTAGCTTGGTGGAAAGCAAAACTAACATTGATATGGAAGTTGAAAATGCCATTGAAACAGAGACTCTTTCTCTGGAGATGCATTGTCGGTATTTTTCCAGTGGGAGTGAAATTGGCTCGAAGAAGGATTGCCTCTCCTATTTGTCCAAGATGTCATCATACTACTGAGAGTGCTCCGCATTTATTGTGGTCTTGTTCATATTCAAGAAACCTTCTAGACAAGATCTCCTATTTTTTATCTCTCAGATTTCCTGCACACAGGTTCTACAAGTTTTTCTGGATGTTTGGCACCTTATCAGCTTCATTGTCACAGTATTCTCTTTTCTTCCATTGGATCAGATACTGGGCCTTATGGACCCTCTGGCTACAGCGAAATCATACATATCTGAATTCACCCCTTCAGTACCCTTATGAGTTCTTCCGACCCTCATTGCGGCAGTCCTTATATGATGCCGTGCATGAGGGAGATTTGGATGTTTCTGTATTCAGCTTTTCTTTTACTGTTTCTGATGGATAGGGCATAGGCTCCTTTCTTAAGCACTGCCCTGATCTTGCATAGAACTTTTTTACTGCTGTTTTTAAGTTATAAGGTTTAGACATCCTCCTGATGTCAAACCCTTTTGTACATTTATGATATAATGCAATTTGTGTGTGTGTTTATACAAAAAAAAAAAGTGTGTGTGTGTGTGCGCACCTCCAACAAGTCACTGTTTTTTCCCTTCTATGTAAGATAGTTTTCCATAGAGCATCCGGTTCATTGACGATGTAGTAGATACTAGAGGGCAAATTCTTTCTTTTCCGGCAACATGCCAACAATACAATATTGGGATGCATCATAGATCTATATGGAAAGCTATTGCAGATCTCTTACACCCTTTCATTCCGATTCCAACATTGGATGTAAGAGACAGGCTTCAAGATTGGCATCTTCAGTCTTCAAGTTCAAGATTATCCTCTCAACCTTTGCATCTATTGACTTCTATACAGGCTTATCGATTGATATTACCTCCTCCATGGATTGCTCAGCATGCTAATTCTCTTTGGTATCTGGATAAGTCTTTAGCTTGGTGGAAAGCAAAACTGACATTGATATGGAAGTTGAAAATGCCATTGAAACAGAGACTCTTTCTTTGGAGATGTATTGTTGGTATTTTTCCAGTGGGAGTGAAATTGGCTCAAAGAAGGATTGCCTCTCCTCTTTGTCCAAGATGTCATCATACTACTGAGAGTATTCCGCATTTATTGTGGTCTTGTTCATATTCCAGAGACCTTCTGGACAAGATCTCCTATTTTTTATCTCTCAGATTTCCTGCACACAGGTTCTACAAGTTTTTCTGGATGTTTGGCACGTTATCAGCTTCTTTGTCACAGTATTCTCTTTTCTTCCATTGGATCAGATACTGGGCCTTATGGACCCTCTGGCTACAGCGAAATCATGCATATCTGAATTCACCCCTTCAGCACCCTTATGACTTCTTCCGAGCCTCGTTGCGGCAGTCCTTATATGATGCCGTGCATGAGGAAGATTTGGATGTTTCTTGTGTTCAGCTTTTCTTTTACTGTTTCTGATGGATAGGGGATAGGCTCTTTTCTTGAGCACTGCCTTGATCTTGCATAGAACTTTTCTACTGCTGTTTTTAAGTTCTAGGGTTCAGACATCCTCTTGATGTCAAACCCTTTTGTACATTTATGATATAATGCAATTTCAACTGGTTTTACAAAAAAAAAAGATTGTGTTGGATTTGTAGTATTTCTGAGTTTAGCGTTCTTCCGAACTTTGACACCAGTGGCGTATAGGAAAGTTTGTGATTGTCTTTATAGACAATATCCTCATGTATAGTAGGATCCTCGAGGAACATGCTAAGCATCTGAGAATTGTGTTAAATATTCTCAAAAGAAGTCTTGTTTGCTAAAGAAAGCAAATGTGGTTTTCTTTAAACAATAGATGACGAACCTTGGACACGTTAAAACTGTTAATGGTGTCCACATTGATTATGAAAAAATTAGGAAGGTATGTGAATGGCCAATTCTAAAAACCATTACCCAAGTCGGCCTTTTATGCTCATGTATCGTTTTCAGCCTAGAGCCCCATGGATGATTGGCTTGGAGAAAGTCCGAGTTGGCGCTGCGGTTGACTACAGCAAGACATGTTGCAGTTTGCAAGAGAGATCATAAAGCGTGGGCAAGACAAAGCGCAGCTTTACGCCAACCAAAAGTGATCAGCTAGAGTCCTCGAAGGTGGTCAGTGGGTTTACTTGAGAATCCCAAAAGACTCTCAGGTAATGGGGACTAGAAAAGTCTATAAGTTCCGTCCGAGATTTGCTAGACCTTTTATGATCTTGAAAAAGATTAATGAGGTTGCTTATAGGTTGCGTCTCCCCAATGGAGTACGTGAGCATCCTGTCTTTCATGTAAGTAGACTGAAAGAGGTGTTGGGTGTAGGAGATAACTTAGTTTCTGACCAAGAGCTCACAAGACTTGAGGATCTATCAGTCTATGTTCCCCACGAACCAGTGGCTATTGTGGATCATAGGGATTGTACCCTTAGTAATCGGATTATTTCTAAGTGGTTGATTAGATGGAGCGATCGTTCTGATGAAGACAACACTTGGTAGAATGTTGCTTCACTTCAACCCTAGCATCCGGATTGTCTCAGTCTTTCTCTCGTTATGAGGGGGAGAATGTTATGTCCCGTGTTTTGTGGGCATAACGTGGCTACTATTAGACGCCGGCCGGACAGTTCTTGTAGTAGCGTGAACTGATCGAGTGGCTATATAGTTGGGATTGTCGCTCATTTGTGCACAATTTGAGTTGTGGAGCTCCACCTTGGGACTGGGGCATCCCAAGGGTCCCAGCTAGTGGTAAATCCACTGGTGGACAGTGCTAATGACAGCCGAGATGGCTGGGGGTGTGCGATATGGGACACACATGCTTTGTGGGCACAAGCCTACTAGGGTTGTGTCAGTGTCTAGTTCAGTGGGTGGCTTACTACCGCGCGTAGTTTGGAGCCTAAGGTTGGGCTGCAAGTACTCGCCAAACCCTTAGATTTTCCCTTTGTTGTTTTGTGATCTTATGATGATATGCAGCAATGCCAAGTAACGGACGAGCTTCATGGATGGTAAACAATGACAATCGGTCTTGGGCAAGCACACAAGTAAGTGGAACCTTATATTGATGTGTTTCAAAGGCTCCTCTTCTGCTCCCGAAATGTGATGGGTCTATCCTAAGCTGCCCTCTGTAAGAGTGAGGCAATCTCTCCAAGACCCAAGTCTAGATCCGCTCCAATTGATCCATGTCTAATGGTGAGAGCTCCCCAAATCTCCTCGATATGCATGCCAATCTTGGTGCTGGACCAGGCTCTCTGGGATGCAAACACTCTATTGCCTCGCTAGTATCTAGGGATCCTCTAGGTGAAGGAGGACACAAGCATGGTCCGACAACGTGGTGCCTGCAACAACAGTCACAGGGGACGGGGGGGCGGACCCCTGGAACGGGGGGACGGTGTTCCACAACGGACTGGAACGGAGACAGGATGGGGACGGATGGGGGACGTGCGAGTCTGAGGTGTAACAGCAGGAAAGAATTTCGGGGACGCCAGGACGACTCAGGCTGTGGGACGGGACGTACTGGGACGGTCAACTGATTGTTGGGCAGTTGCCGTTGCGCATTGTAGCCGTTGGGTCGGCGCATTGTAGCCATTGGGCGGCGCACTGTAGCAGCCCCTCCCCACTTGGCCCATGGCTATAAGAAGAGCCTCCATGCTATAAGAAGACACACCTCCTTGCTCTTAGCTCTTAGCTCTTGCCTCTCGTCGCTCGAGTCTCCTTCAAAAGCTTCAACCTTGGCATTTGACTCGACTTGTGCCTAACCCAAATGTTAGGCGGAAGATCCGTGACCAGTTGTCCAGGTATAGGAGCTTTCAGGGCTCTTATGGAGACATGGATGCACAGGATGATCGCTTCAAAGTTGGGGTTGGTTTGTGGTGGGAAGATTTTGGTTTCAGATGGACCTGAACTTCAACATCTAGCCATCCGCATTCTCAGCCAAGCAGTGAGTTCCTCTTGCCTAGAGCAACTTTGGAGCTCATACAGTCACATTACATCAAAGAAGAGGAACCATCTTGGGGTGGAACGGGCAAATGATCTAGTCTTTGTGAGTGCAAACTTGCGAATGCTTTGCAAGAGTGCAACTGCAAAGGCTGATGCATTTACCGAGTGGGAGATGTATCAGGATGATGAGGAGTTGGAGGAGCAAGTGGAGGACATCTCTATGGAGCCTGCAGGCATTGCACGGACCCATGATCATGAGGCCAGCAATTCACATGCCCCTTGAGGCTTTTTGACATTTGTACTACTCTAGTGATAGTCTCTTTTTTGTATGCCACTTACGTGGTTAGGGCCTAGGCCTTTGCCCTTGTCTTTTGCTTTAGCCTTTGGCACCTGGGTGCTCGATCTCCTTTTTTTTGTAACACCCATTTTTTTGCTAGTATGACTTAATATTGATGCTTTGGAAGTGTAAAGTGACTTTGTTTTAGTATTGTTAAGTTTCTTGAATGAGTGCTTACTTAAAATTGCATATTTTGTATGCCGTCCCCCGTTCCCCGTCCCGGTTCCCAAGAATCCCCGTCACCCATCCCCGTTCCCCGTCCCATGTTACTATGGCCTGCAATGATGCCAATCATGCCTCCCCAAATGCAAGCTCACTCATCCATATAAAATCTGTCAATGCGGGAGAGGTCCAGTCCATGTATCCTCCTATCCGACCTTGAGAAACGGCTGCCCTGTGGATGCGTCATAGTTCCGGTAGGTGCCGAGGGTCATGTCCTCTTATGGTGTGTATCAACTCCTCCCACGCGGAGTACTCAGCCCCGGATAGAGTGTCCACTCCTCCTCCTTGTCTATCCTCTGGTTCCTCTAACATATTGCAGTCCCCTCCCATGCACCAAAATCTGCCTGGGGAAGCTCCTGCCGCACCTGTATCCAGAATTCTGTCCTTCCAGCCACCCTGTTGGGGGCATAAATGTTGAGAAGACCCACCCAGGTCCTCCCCAACCTTGATGATCACCTACTGGGCTCTCTACTGTACGATTGTGCTGGAGCCCAGCACTGCCAGGAGAAACTGCTCACCGACTGAGATGCATACACCCCCCTGAATCCCCTCAGGACCAAAGGCAAGATACCAAAAGATGTGGCTACGCCTGGAAAGACTTCCCTGCTTCTATGGGTGCATCCAGCTGAGAGGTGGTGTTCCTGAAGGAATAGGATGTCCATTGTCCACTGAGCTTCCTACTACAAAGAGCATGCTTTTATTCATGGTATATTGATTTGATTTAGTTATTTGATTCACGGCTTTAAATCTTCTTCATTGGGATGCTTATTGGGATGATTGTTTCTATGAGTAATTAAGATCTGATCAGGCCAACTTTTTCACAAGTTTGGGCCAATTTACCTTGCATTCCTCTCTTATACTAAGAGCATATCCATATCAGCATACACATAGCATGCTTTTGCTCATGGTTGATTGCAATAGCCTTGAATGTTAATAAAAAGTCTTTGGATCTGAAATTTAGATCTTGGTTAGATCAGGCACTTTGGGTTCTTTGAATCCTACAAAACCCCATGCATAATATCATGAAAAGTGACAAGGTGAATAGATGCCTTGGTTGGATCAGGCACTTTGAGTTCTTTGAAACATACAAAACTCCATGCATAATATCATGAAAAGCGACAAGGTGAATAGATGCCTTGCCTGAACAACTCTGTACCAGTTGGCAAAAATTCCTCGTATTCTTTTATGCCAGCTGTAACAGTGAGATCGAGAAAAACCTCCCTGGTAGAGAATGTCTTCTTGCAAGTACTGCACTTAAAGGCAGACCTTGAAATCGCAGCTCTGCAACTCCCGCAAGACCAGTTTCAGTAAAGTAGCAATCATATGGGAATGAACAAAACACCACCACATCAAATCAAAAAAAAAAATCAAGCTCCTCCATATCTACTTTAGCATTGTTGTTGTTGGAGTGTTCCCTTACAACCACGTGAATTCCATGTATGGCCTGAACTTTCCAGAGCATAATCAGCAAGTCTTTCAGACACACAGGTACAAAAAAAATAGAGATGCATTATGACTTGATTATAATTCCAAAGATGATTAGGACTTATAAACAAGTGTAAAATCCAAAACTGAAGAGACTAGCCATCAAGTAAAAGTTACCTATCCCATCAACTCAAAAAACAGTGCATGATGAACATGACCAACAGTTGTCCAGATAGCATTCGGAATAGTATGCTGTCAAAAGAAAGGCTAGCTATCACACGTTACAAGCTAAAGTGTGCTACCCATCTCACGAGTGATAAGGGAGAGAATGATGAACATTACCAGAAGTTGTGTAGATAGCACTCAGATTAGTCCGTGCTGTTACGAGGACAGCGGGGGGAAATCACTGTAGAGCTGTAGTAGTTATGCTGTGAACAGGCTAAGAAGCCGGGGCACTTTTTCCCTCTTATGAGGTTTTTTCCCCATCACAATTTTGCGCCACAGAACAAGCACCGCCTCTCTTCCACATTGGCCGTAGCTCAGCTGCTGCACATGCTGCCATAGCCCAAGTGCTACTTCTAGACAGCAGTTGCAGCCGCCTCCAGAGCCGCCATCGCTCAGCACCACCAGCTGCCACCCTCAGCAATCGCCACCCAGCAACGTAGCAAGGAGGCCCAGCACAGCCGATTCCTCCCAGTGCTCCAAGTGGCAGCCCATTCACAATCGACAAAAAAATTGGGGCTTTTAGAATTTTTTGACAAAATAGACTTCCGCATCAAAATTGGACCATCACCAATACTTACAAATTGGGGGTTCTCGAAAAATTTGTCTCCTACGGCTTTGATTGCAGCAATTGACCAATAATCTCTATAAGTGTATACATATGCTGCCACCACATATGCCACATGTCAAACCATGATGCCAAGTGTCCCTAAGAGGTGTCACCTACATACATCATTGCTTACATAAGATCCTCTTAAGAGGTTGTTCCCACACATAAAAGAACCCACACACTAGTGGTCGGTCAAACGCACTAGAACCACTTTTTTTAATCCTAGAATACTGGAACCGCTTTGTTTAATCCTAGAATACTAAGTTATTAGGTGCTTTTACACAACCACCTAGCACCTATTTATTCCCACATTCATCACTATGATATTTAACATCCCGCCCCATAGTGATAAAGTGGCTTCCTGGACTAGTTTTGTTTCGTCTTCTTGCTCCTCCTCCTCATCAGATGTAGAGGTAGCAAAGTTTTTGGATTCATCCTGAGTCTTCAGCTTGGCAAGTCGCTTACAGTCCTCATGTAGCACCTAGGTTTGTGGTAGCAATGATACTATTTGGGCATTTAATTTTTATGTTGTAATGATGGGATTGTCATGATGCAGTCAAAGTATATACAGAATCTGCTGAACAGGTTTAATCCTGAGGATTGTAAGCCTATGGCTACACCACTTGAGACAAGTGCAAAGCTTAGCATTCGAGATTCTGGAGAGCCTTTTGATGAGACATTATATCAGCAAGCTGATGGATACTTGATCTATCTATTCAATACGAGGTTGGATATTCAGTATGGGGTGTCTCAATTCAATAGATTTATGCATAGTCCAAGTACCACGGCAGTCGTCTTGCACTACCATATTCCCTAAGAGTCAGAGAGCATTGGCAGTTGTGAGGAACCTTGTGTTCCATGCTCACCCCAAGCACATTGAGGTGCATTATCATTCTACTAGGGAGAGACTCCTCCCTACAGGAGTGATCAGCCTGGTTTATGTGCCTACACATAACAACATGGCAAATTTGTTCATGAAGGCTCTTTCTCATGAAAAGTTTGATTAAGGCTTTGGGCTTGCTACCATTTGGGGATTGATTGGCCATATGATCCCTATACATGTTCACACCATCACTATAGGGGTTTGTTGATCTTGATATGGAATAAAGACTGCCGAACTAGACCAATGAGGTGGTAGCTCAAGTGGTGAAGTGTTTGTCTTGGGACCGGGAGGTCCTGGGTTCAAACCCCCACTAGGTGCTCCCTCGGCGGCATCGCCTACGGGCGGAAAAAATGCCTACACGTGGTGAAAATCGGTTAACTATGGGAGGATCTTGAGCCTAAGGCCAATAGGGGAAAAAAAAAGGGACTGTTGAACTAGTATGCAGTATTTAGGGTTAGTCATATCGTAGGTTGGCCAATGTTGAGGCCACCCTACAACTGGTTGGAATGGAAACTTAACCAACCACGTCGCCTGACTAGAACCATATTTTAGACTAAAACATAGACCTATGTGCTTCCAAACCCATGTAAGGTCATCTTGGCGCCCAAACGGGCCCCGTAACCTTAAGGATCAAATGTCTCAGTAAGAGCCTCTAGAGTTCAAGGTCACCTGCTATCCATTTTTTAATGTACTCCTTCCATCCCTCTTCCAACCTTTCATTCGCATACTACTCCTCACACTACCAAAGAGGGTGCAATATGTTGGCAACCACGTGGATTGGATCTATGGAACCAATCCCACCGGTTGTTCCAAACCTGTAGAATGTCCTAGAACCTCTAAATCAACCATCAAATACTATGCACAATCATTTGAAACAAGGGGACAATTGTTACCTCAAGTTTCCGACCATAGAGTAAAGTTTCCAAACTTTATGTTAGTAGCTAAGACTCAGAGAGAGCATGTTATGTAGTATGTACCTCTCATCTAATGGGAGAGTGCATCGGTTAAGAGCCTCTCCAATCCAATCCATGAACTTGTACAAGAATCCAAGAGTATTTCCCTCCATGTCAATGATTCAAAGAACGTTGTAGATTTGGCTGAAAGCCATTCACCAAAGCCTCAGCCTCTTGCCACCAACTTTCTCGCACCACAATGCGTGCAAAAGCAACTACCTTGGGTGCTCACAATCCTCTCATCCAGTCCTGAGATGACCACAATGCGCATGAGTCTCTAGTGAACTTTCAACCACGATGAACATATACCCGCCCTTCTCAACCACAATGAACGTGGCCTGTGAAGGCTTCAAAAGCTGACGGTTGCTGTTGGCACAATACATTGCTAAGACCTTGGGCTTCTAGGTAACAAACTTCACTATGTTGCGAGAAGTGTTGAAGACATCAGCAATCCACCCAATCTTTGCGGCATCTTCAATGAGAAGGTCAGGCTACGAGACGCACATGTAGTCCATACAATCTCTAGGAACTCATCCTCTAGCATCCGTTCCATAGAGACACAGTTTTTGCCATTGTTAGTGACCTTGCACTATGTTTTGTTTGCCTTATCTCAATGATAGCTTCCTGCTGCTGGTGTCTTAAACTCTCTTGTCACCATTGTCCCACGCAGAGATGCATCAATGCCCTTGCACGAGGACACCAAAATGTTGTACACATTCCTCTTGCATACATCTATCCACCTATCTCATAACATTGTGCAACCATACTTGGTCCAAGAGGATTTAAGTGGCTCCACCTCCACCTCCACTACATGTTGCTCTCTTTTGAGCTCTTTGTCAAGCAAGCTCTCATAGGAGGGTCCCTCCCACTCACATCCAATGCGGCTGATTGCCTTCATATCCTTTCTCCATCGCGGGGTATGCACAATATTAAAAGGAAAAGCACATTGGATGAACAGCCTAGTAAGTTCCTTGGTTGCCTCATTTATTGTTTGCTTTTGCAAGCTTGCTTGAATGCTTGCTCTCTTGAGTGAGCCTCTAAGTCCTACCAGCAAAGAGCTTCGAAGTGGTGCTACCAACTCCCACAAATCTTGTTTGACTCTATGCATCCTCCTCTAAGCCCAACCTTGTTGTCTTGGATGCATCACTTGTATCCTCACTAGCATCAACATCATCATAAGGCTGATGACCTTGTATACTGAGCTATTGTTTTTTCCATCCTTGCACATCAGCTTTGGTTTCTGTAGGCACCAACTAGCAGTGACGAATGCTTTCTCCGCTCGAACCTGAGAAATGAGCCTTAACGCAAGTTATGTTACCAACTTAAAAAAAACTATTGAGGCATCATAACCACAATATTTTGCCACAGGAGTGACATGGGTCCACATGGCATTCTTCCTGCAAGGCATTGTGACAAAGACAAGGCAAGATTGGCACCCTAGTATGAAAATTCCCCAATTCACAACCTGGTTTTTTCTATAAAAGCAAACAAAATCAGAAAAAATCGAGTAAACCAACTTGAGAAATGGTAGGCATGCAAGCCAAGAAGAGGAGGAGGGGCTGATTTGGCGATGACTTGTGGACGTGCAGGTTGTAAAGGCTGAGAATCCCAAGCGTACATAGTCATTTTTTTGAAAACTGTGAAGGCTCTAGTCAACTAGATAAAATATGAAACACATTTCATACATATGAAATGTTAATGATCATAAAAAACATATGAAACGCGTTTCATTGCTACTATGCACTAGAGCTATTACATCTAGACTCCGAGATCACTCCACATGAGTCCACTCGTGTAAACAAATCCATGGATGAAACTGGCCAAATAATAACAATAACTGTTATTAACAAATTAAAATTATTACAAAGATAATAAGGGAATAATTCACATGGTGACAGTTGTCTCTGATAGAAGGATATTTTCTTGGGAACTTGAAAAAAAATATAAATATGTGCAAAATTGTGGAGGGGGAGCATGGATTAGTGGTTGAGTGTTTTACTTCCTAATCCTCCCATTCTTGTGTGCTATTTCTGGGGCAAGAAAGACAGCCATGCAATGTATCGTCATCAAGACATGGTTTGTATGGCTGCTATGCCAACAGAGTGGATTGCAGTAGTGTCATGTGCATGATGACATGGACATGCTAGTCTCAATGCTAATCCTTGAAGGGTAGCAAAAAATAAAGAACATTCAGGATGGACAGCGGGTCAGCAGCCTTCTAAAAGGCATGGATAGCAGTCAGCAAGGCGGCCAATCGATTGACTGCCACACGTATGAAAGGCGATGATGGCCATGATGATTTTTGGAGGACATGAAAACTGGCCGACACCTGTAGTTGGCCAACCAGCTATCAAGAAATATTATATAAGCACAAGTAGTGTTTTACTAGGATTCATTCAGTCCTATAGGGATTTGAATCATAGAATAGGACTTTCTAGAGTCAAGACCACCTTTTTATGGGCAAGCCTAGGGCTTGCCAAGATTGTACTTCCTTTTTGTACATTATGAATATACTGAAACTCAGCTATCTCTCTCTCTCTCCTCTCCATCTCTTGCTTGCGTTTTGCATCAGGTTGTTCCAGGACAGGTGTTTAGGGCTGAAAGAAGACTCCCAGAGCTTTCGCATGTGATATTGGACATGCTAGTCTCAGCCCTAATCCTTGAAGGGCAGCAGAAAACCAAGAACATTCAGGATGGACAGCACGTCGGCAGCCTTCCAAAAGACATGGACAGCAGTCGGCAAGGCCGCCAGTCAATTGACTGCCACACGTGTGAAAGGCGATGATGACCATGATGATTTTTGGAGGACATGAAACTGGCCGACCAGCTATCAAGAAATAGTATATAGGTACAAGTCGTGTTTCATTCAATCCTTTATGGTCTGGGTCAGTAGACTAGGACTTTTTGGAGTCAAGAACTTTTTTCAAGGGCACCCTATGGCTTGCCACATTTGTACCCTTATGTACTATATTGAATATCCTGAAACTTAGCTATCTCTTTCTCTTCTCTCCATCTTCTGTTTGCGTTTTGCATCAAGCATGTTCAAGGAAAGGTGTTTAGAGCTGAAGGAAGACTCCCAAAGCTTCCACATATGACATTGGTATCACAGCTTCAGGCTAATTCTGGGATATTGTTGCTACCCAACTTCCACATACGACATTGGTATCACAGCTTCAGGCTAATTTTGGGATATTGTTGCCCATGTTCCACCCACGCTTATTGCATCGCGCATGGATGAAACCATCGCCCGTGTCTTGATCTTTTGGTGGTGTGGTGACCAGGCAACATTGTATCAACTTCAGGTTCAACAACGCTAAATACTGATGGTGTCCCAGATGAAGGTGCACAGTCCAAGGAGAGTAACACAAGACATGGACAAAGTTCCCAGGAGGTTGGTTGGTGGTGTTCCACAAGACCCAAGGGGGATGGCAATCCTATGAGTTGGATGCCACTTGGGGCATACCAAGAAAGGCTTTCAGGAAACAGTTCCAAGGGAGGATGATCCTCCAAGGGGTGGAGTAAGAGTGCCACATTCAATACTCAGGAAACAGATCCAAGGGAGGATGACGACCAAAGAAAGTGTTCAAGGATAGGGCAAGAAGGCAAGGGGACAAAGTGGAACAGATGCATAGATCTTCGCTAAATTTGGAGTGGAACTGGAGAACAGGGCAAGGTTTTCAGTGAAAAAGTTGCCAAGAAGGGAAGGATGACAAGTTGGGGAGTCCATGATCAGACAAGGGGATGATGACAGTCATCCGGGGTCAGAAGTTGAAATCCCGTCATCAAGTTTAGCATAAGGAAATGTCATGTGCATGATGACATGGACATGCTAGTCTCAGTGCTAATCCTTGAAGGGCAGCAGAAAAATAAGAACATTCAGGATGAACAGCAAGTCGGCAGCCTTCTAAAAGGCACGGACGGCAGTCGGCAAGACGGCCAGTCGATTGACTGCCACACGTGTGAAAGGCGATGATGGCCATGATCATTTTTGGAGGACATGAAACTGGCCGACAGCTGTAGTTGCCAACCAGCTATCAAGAAATAGTATATAAGCACAAGTCGTGTTTTATTAGGATTCATTCCGTCCTTTATGGGCTGGGTCAGTAGACTATGACTTTTTGGAGTCAAGAACCTTTTTCAAGGGCAGCCCATGGCTTGCCAGGTTTGTACCCTTTTGTACTATATTGAATATACTGAAACTTAGCATCCTCTGTTTGTGCTTTGCATCAAGCCTGTTCCAGGAAAGGTGTTTAGGGCTGAAAGAAGACTCCCAGAGCTTCCACATGTGACAAGCAGAGTGAACAACCAGCAGCACAGCAATTGTACGGGCAGCAGCAAGGTGTACAGACTGTAAAGCTTGTGTAATGGGTTACCTCTCCACCTGTATGACCTGCTGAGAAGCTCTACCAGCTGTTGCAGAAACTGTAAAGACAGCAAGACTCTTGGCGTCAGCAATACAGACTGCCACGTCAACAGTACAATCAACTGAAAGATAGTGTGGGATCAGGCTGGTCGCACTTGGGTTGATTCCAGAACAAATTTGTCAACAGTTTGAAGGTCCTTGATGAGTACCTGGGTTTGCGAGTGGGGGACACTGCTCGGGTCATAAAATATCCATCAAGTGCCTACCACTGCAGGCTGGAGACACTGCTCAGGCTGCAGGAAAGGCAAGGTTAGGAAGGTCTTGGTGTAGTAGTCAGGCTTCGTGCATGAGGCACAGCCCATGGTAGCTCAAGAAAGGGGAACTATAAAGACAGAGTTCAGCATTGACTTCAAGCTGTTTGTAAGAACTGTTTTCATATTGTTTATCTGGAATCTAAGACTCCAAATAACATGTTAACCTAGTGCCGTGTTCCTCATTGAGAAACATGTTCTGTTGCAAATATCACCTGAAGTCATGCAAGACTTGTGTCTGTAAGAAAAGCGTATTGCAGGTAACATGCTGGAGACAGACTAAGAAAATGCTCTCGCAAGGACTGAGGAGGTTGTTTTCTCCAAATGCTAAATTGGCACAATCAAGCAGCAGTATCCACTTGTCATGGATTCGTTCCCCGTCCCTCCTTTTTCCCCTTTCATACACGCACGCACACACTCATGCACACAAGTACTGACAGAATTTTTGGATTCAGCCCCATCTTTTGGTGATCTCTACAGCTGCTTAGCATTTTTCTGAGAGACACCACCTGTTTCCTCTCTCAATGTGTATTGACCAAGGGTGTTTTCCTTTATTGTCTGGGCACTCTGATGTTTATTGAAATAAACTCTTAATTATTTTCAGGCATCCATGAACCACAAGCTCCTCCATTTAGACCTTGTGTGAGGTATGGCACTTGGCATTTCATATTTTTTCCTACTTGAACTAAAGGTGGCCTTCGTCATTGCTGTCAGTTATCTTTACCTAATTTCAAGTGCCACCCTCGTTTGACTTCTAGTTCCCAAACCTTGCTTGTGCAGGTCAGGCTAGTGTGTCTTGGGCCTTGGTTTCCCAAACTCTTGTTTGTGAGTACTTATTCGTTGTTCCCAATTTACTAAATAACGGACCCCTGAGACCTCTAGCTGAAGTCCTAACATCATAGTATATTCTCATAGGGAATCAAAAAGCTCGATTTGCATGTGGAAAAAAAGAAAGTAAAATTCATTTTCATGTAAGAAAGACGGAAACAGTACATGGAGATATTCATGCTTTCTCAAGATCTATCAAAAAGGTCACTCACTGATTGATGCCTGAAGGTCCTTTCCGCATAAGTGGCTCAAAGCAAATTGGGCATGACAGTAGCTCCACATTTGTCTTCAGGGACCCCTTTCTAGCTTGATCATCCTACATTAACGGCACTTCTTAAAAGGAATCTCTCTCTCTCTCTCTCTCTCTCTCTCTCTCTCTCTCTCTCTCTCTCTTATGCGCACTTGCACCTAAGTGCACCCCGAAGTGGATTGTAATGATTGTGATGTCATGTCTTTTGGTCCCACATGCCTTCAAGGCATTCCGCGGACGTTAATATGACTTTCTTTCTTTTTTTCTTTCTCTCTCTCTTTATAATTTGTACTATCTAGGATGAGATATATAACATCGTAACACTTCGGTCTCATAGGCCAAATTGGCCTTTAGTCATGTTAAATACAACTCTCTTTTTTTTTCTCTTTTCCGTAACGGTTGGTTGATTAGATTACAAAAATGTAACACAAAGCAAAGGTCGCATGACCAGCTATACAAACATGTACATAGAGGCCGTCATACCGCACACGCTAAAAGGCCACATGAGGCATGCCCACCATACGAAGAGCATGTAACCAGGGGTCAATTTGCGCCTTGGTGATACCATGTGCATCAATCAAAGAAAAAACTTGCCAAAGCAATAGACCACTAACATGCTCGACATGACCTTTCACCCTTGATTGTGAATCAAAGATGAAAGCATTTCGCATGAGCCAATTATGCCATGGGCATTATTGTAATTTGTATCACTTTGGTCTCATAGGCCCATTTTGTCTTTAGTAGATGCTTAATCTCTCTCTCCCTATACCAAAGTGCCCCCTCGCAGCAGGCCCATGGGAGTCACACCAGATTGCGCACATACACTCCAGAGAGCTAGACGCCCCCATCCCGTTAGACCCTGACCACCCCCAAGTCATCAGCCCCAGATTCAAGGGATCCTGGCCTGCCATCGAGCAGCCTCATCCTCACAGCAGACTATCGACATCTCTAGCCTTCTTGTATCACCCATGATGGACATCCTGGATGGCTTGCCCAACATACAGGGTTGATTGACTGTTTTTATTCAGCTCTCCCATATCCCGTCACTTATTGTACCCTATACCTGGCATAGTAGGATCTAGATGTTTTGTCTTGTATAATCTCAAAGTCTGAGATCTTAACTTTCAGTTTTCAGTTTTAGTTTACTATTGCTTTTTCTTATTGCATCAATGACGAGATTTCATGGACACCATGTACACATCATTTTGGTCTCATAGACCCTTTGGGTCTTTGCAGGATTTGCGGTGATATTATTCACACCATTATGGCTACCTGGGCCAAAATCCAGGGATCTTCGAGGGCTACGGAGAGGAAGCGCGCCCAGTTATGAGAGAGTGGAGCATTGGTATCTTTTTCACATCCTCTCATTTGGGACCCTATTGGCAGCACAGGGCTCCTGATTGGTTGAGATCTCCACCTTGCTTGGTGTGAAATCTCCATTTTGTAAAATTTTTCATACTTAATAGAAGTCTCCTTTTTGAAAAAAAAAAAGAAAGACGTTAATCTTTGTGGAGATTGTCTCATCCTATGTCTACCTTGGTGTCACTTTCAGTGGCCCACGTTTTACCATGCTTCCCGCAGCACATGCCAAAGTGACGCGGTGATATGCAGCCTTGAGCTTACTTGAGCGGCAGTGCTTCCAGGCACATTTCCAGGAGCCCAGGACGAAGGGCTAGCTTTTTAACACCCTCGTCACACCAGCCTTGATGTATGGAGTAGCTTTCTGGGCCAGATTTATCTGATGAGGATTGGCAGCGAGTTGAGAGGCCCCAGGTCATGATGTTCTCCCATATGATCCGCAGCAAACCATCAGTCCCACACCAGATTATCCAGGCAGAGTTTGCTACAACCCTGATGGTAGTGGAGGCACTCTTCCAGACAATCCATCACATCAGTCACATGGATCCCCACAGATACCTGAGGCTTGCCCTGGAGTCCTCCAGACAACTAGCACTTGAGGGGCACTCTGGAGTATGGTATGCACTAGTTTCCACTAGGTTCTTAGTATATGGGCTCTGCATGGACCACCTACCCCCCCTTCAATACAGTTTGGACTCCCCTTTTTTCGGGCTGTCTCACGAGGATACCAACCGGGTTATCCGGTCAGATCTTCTTAGCCTCTACACACATTGCACATGGATCACACCCCCGGAGCTCCCCACGAAGATGCACTTTTACAGAGACCACTTCCTCACACTCACTGAGGATGGATTCATCCAGCAGCTGGCCTACTTGAGTGTTCACATGTCCCATGCCATGCGGATTGCGATTGGCCAGATACGGGTTTCTTCCCACCGCCTCAGAGTGGAGACAGGTAGAGTTGAGCGCATCTTCAGAGCCGGGAAGCTCGTATGAACACCCAGAGAGGAGAGGATCTGCCGACTATGCCACAGAGGTTGAGACGGAGGAGCATTACATATGCCGCTGCCCAATATACTATGAGATCCGCAGGAGGTTTCACTGTCTATTTCGTGAGGGATTCGGTCCACTCTCCAGGATCATTGACTTCCAAGACCAGCGTTGCCTGGGCCTCTTCCTGATTGAGCTCCGCAGACACAGGGACACCTTCTTGAGACACAGGCCCCAGCCACCCCGCCCCCTTCCTCGGCAGCCAACCATCACCAGTTTCTTCCGGACCCAGGAGGTGGAGGATACCGACATAGTGGATCTTGTGGACCCTCCACGAGCTGCTTTGGACCTACCTCGCTCGAGAGGAGTTACCTCGGACCAAGCCTCTACACTCCAGCGTGCCCGACACCCTCGACCCCCCCGTCGCCCATGATCACCTCATCAGCTCCAGATCCAGGACATGCTCCGTCGCCATCAAGCTACCTTTCCACATGGCATAGCTGAGGGAGACTTTTCGGCCATACTCATCAGCCCCATGCTTGACATTTTGGAGAGTGGTATACCATCTACTCGGAGCTGATATTGCTCCCATGTTTTTATGTTCTTAGTATTCCATGACAAGTTTCGATGGACAGTTTTGTATCATACCAGTGAGATAGCTATATTTATGTTTTCTTTCTGTTTTATTTTCCATTCCATGATGAGATATGCCATGGACATCATTGTATCACAAACACATGCACACTTTTTCTTTTGTTTCTTTTCTTTCGATGACCGGAAGAACACAGTTGTATTATTTTTTGTCTCATAGGCCGACTTTGGCCTCTCGTAACGTTAATATCTCTCTCTCTCTCTCTCTCTCTCTCTCTCTCTCTCTCTCTCTGCCAGTAGTATCATCTTTATTTTTTCATTTTCTGGGTTTTTTTATCCAGACATTGTATCAGATCCACCATGATGTAACTTTTGGTCTCATAGGTCATTATGGCCTTTTGAAGACGTTAATATAACATTTCATTTCATTTCATTTCTCTCTCTCTCTCTGCTTGCTCAAAAAAGGGTTTTGGCCCACTTAGCCGGGTGATGGAGTATCCTGATCAGAGATGCTTCCGCCTTTTCCTCCTTGAGCTACACCAACATAGAGAGAGGCTTCTACAGGTGCAGAGCCAGAGATCCCAACCACAGATCACCAAATTCTTCAGGCCTATCAGGGAGCCACATCCCCCTCCCCCTGTATCATCTACCTCTCGATGAGGGCTCACACTACAGAGAGCCTCGGAGATCAAAGCTGCCAGGAGACCGCGACTACCTGGATGCAGACCACCACTACTCTATCAGGCCCAGTTTGCCCAAATCCAGGCATGATGACGCAGAGCTATGGAGGAGAGAGTCCAAAGGCCACACCAAGGCATAACAAATGCAAGAGTCCTCCTTGCCCCATGCCCCATGTATGATGTACTACACCCCATCATCTCCACTGGTTGAAATTAGTAGTATACCACCTATCATGATTGTACATCTATAGCATGCTAGACATAGTGAGTTGCATATGACTAGGATTAGATTTTCATTTCACTTTTTCTTTCCATGACACTCACAGGACATGGACTTGTTGTATACAGATTTGTCTCATAGGCCAATCTAGCCTTCCGTAGATGTTAATATATCTTTTCTTTTCTTTCTTTCTTTCTTTTCTCTCCACGCATCCCCCCTAATCCTCTACACCCACTTTGTATCCACGATGATGAGGATGGTGATCCTCCATGATGAGGATGATGATGATGATCCATACATATCTACATTTACCTAGGGATTAGTGTTAGTTCTTTTTGTTATGTTGTCTTTTTTTTTTCCATGATGAGATTCCATGGACACACTGTACACCTTTTGTCTCATAGACCCATTGGGTCTTTTGCAAGACGTTCAGAAATCTTCTTCTTCTTCTTCTTCTCTCTTTCCCTCTCTCTCTACTTGGGGACTTTAATGCTAGGACCAAGAGTGAGCAGATACAAATGTATGATTTCAAGGACCCTATCAGGTTGCAGGTGATAGACCAAGATGGCACACGGCTACAACGAATCTCACAGGATGATAGAGACATCACTTTCTAGAGGAGATGCCTCCTACAACTTGGCTCACGCCACAGCCTCGCTATCTATAATGGGATGGCACGATGGCCTGCTTCAAGAGGGCTTACTAGTTTTCCGTATAAGGGGGGCTCCAGCACAGTCAATTATCTTATGGGATCGCCAGAACTAGCCGCACTGATACATGACTTTACCATTCCACCGTGCCCGCTTGGTGCCGACCACAGTTACCTCACCTTCACTCTCATCTATACACCACCTACCCCACCACTGGCACATCCACACATCCGCCATCGACAATTTTCCACACCCCCACCGGTCCACCGCCAAACCCGTATAGAGCCATGCCGTAGAATTGTTGGTATGATGATGAATGTCGTATCACACATGCATATCTTTTGCATGAGTTAGCTACCGGCCAAATCCAAAAGCGTGAAGCTGAACGGATTAATCGGTGCCTTCCTCACCCAAGAAGCGAGCACATTGTAGTAAACAGCATGAGGACTTATACCAACTCTTCCTAAGCGGGAATTATGACCAAGCTTGGCAGATCCGGCAACGAGGCTTACCCACCCCCATCACAAACCCACACATCTGGCACTCATATGCATGCTCATTATACCACATACCCCACGAACAGCCCCTCCCACATCCACCTCACGCACGTCCCACCGCATCCACCTTCTTGAGGCCCAATTGGCGAGGGGCTATGAATCCCTAGCACACTTGGAGAGAGAGACATTGCTATCACGACCACTTCTAGAAGCCCCATACTCAAGTGTTGGCCCATTGACAATATGGTATGCCCAACAGTGATGTATAGTGCACCTTTTTGGGGACCAAGTCTGGTGTGGACTCTTGGAAGAGCATAGAGAGACTACAAGTAATGATGCTATCACATTCAATCAAGAGCAAAGCATCGATGCCACATGCTATTGTGCTAGCAGAGTTGGGGCAGCCCCCTTGGTCACAAATGCCCTCTTCCAAACCATTTTGTACATTCACCATGTATATACACTTACTGTGGACCATATCCCAAGACAAGCAATTGAGCCATCCCTACAATTACACCAAGAGAGGGAGAGGGAAAGACCCTCCTTATCATCATCAGTATCACCATCATTACCAACAACAGCATGGTACTCCCAAGTGGTTAGTGGTTTGACACACATGGCCTCCAAATGGACCACTTCCCTCCTTTTCAGTATAGCTCGGACTCCCCATACCTTGACTTCTCACGGCAAGAGATTAACCGTTTGGTTGGACTTGCTAGGTCCCCGTCACAGCTTAGCAAGAAGCTCCAGTTCTATAGAGACCAGTTATTGAGAGTTTCAGAGGGACGGATTCATTGAGAGCCTGAGATACATAGAGACATACATGTCACATGCCATGCGGATAGCGATTAGTCAGCTCAAGGTATCCCCTCATCGCATTAGAGTGGAGATTGGTAAAGCCAAGCACATCTCATGGAAGGACCGGACATGCAAAGTATGCACTACAGGAGTGGTGGAGGATGAGGAGCACTACATATTCGAATGCCCGGCAAACTCCCATCACAGAGGCCAGACATCCTTTCAGCCATCAGATATGTACCAGTCGAGGATGGTATCTGAAACCGGCCTTCAATACCACTGATGGGAGGTAAACAATAACTTCACCACACACAAGCACTTTAAACAACTGAAACTTGAAGAGAGAGAGAGAAAGGTATGGAGCTAGAGCGCTCCTACACAAGACACTGCATTGGCCCCAAAACCATCAGCGCCCCTTGCGGTTTTCTTTCTATTCCAGAAGTTGATCTGTTGTTACAACTTCAGCCCGAACCTCCACAAGAAATAGCCAAAGCGCTCCCACACACACACACACATGCCCAAGATCCAAGAGTGAGAGCTTCTTTGGCCTTCACTCAATGAATCCACGTGATGTGTTATGCCAAAGCACCCCCCCCCCCCCCCCCCCCGCCCCAAGCCTTGCTTATATAGGTTCTCATAGCTTTTTCCAAAAAGTTGTGGCTTTTTTTAAAATAATCAAAAATAACTTTTTTTACAACAAAACGCTTTGCTTTTTGCACACACACACACACACAATAAGAGAGGAAAAAGCCAGGTGTGCTTTTCAAGAATCTGACCCCCTTGCTGAGCGCTTGCACACGTGGAACCTACCACATGTCAACCGCCGACGTGGCAGGTGCCACATGTCAACTGTGTGCTGTTGTCCTACTATCGGCATCCTCACCACCCTTGTGCCCTTGCTGCATGCAGCCAGATAAGCACCATCCCCACCTGCTGCACGTGGCCAGATCAGCACCATCAACCCTAAGGTTGCAAAAACACCAAGCGGTAACATAGCCCCCTCATGCAGTCGTTCTCAATTGCCCTCCATAGTGCAACCAAAACGTTCAAGTTCTGCTAGCCTAAAAGAGAACACCACAAAGAAAGATAAACAAAAAACAAGTGTCATCAAAAACCAAGCATCCACTCCATAATACACATGTCCCTAGGTGATGTCCTAACTCTTCCAAAACATGGCCATCCCGCAGGACCCATACTTAGCAGTATCATCACAGACAAATACATGCGAGATGCTCCACATGTACAAATATTTCCATACACAAAGTGGTACAAAATTTGCATTATCCCAAGCTAGCATTTAATAATACAAGATACATCAAAGTGTGTATAAATATAAGTACAGCGATGACCATATGGTAAAGATCAGCATCGCATTCTTTTTCCCACCATACCAAAGTCAAAAACCATAAACCGTGTGACTAGTACACATATCATAGAAGTCCCGCTAGCAGATATACTACAAGCCCTCGGTACCTCCGGTGAGCCATAAAGAGATCACCAAGCGACTCCTAGATCCCGTTTGAGTGCATCTGTGACAAAGGAGTGGAGTATGCATATTCTCACATAGTGCTCTCCAAAACAAGCTAGTCATTCAAGGGTCTGGATCACTGATAATAGAAGTGGGCATCCCATGATACTTGAAGATGTTCACCATGAACAACTTCACCATTTGCTCTACATTTATCTTCTTCCGTACTAGGATGAAATGTGCTTGCTTACTGAATCTATCAATATTAGTCCAAATGCCATCATTTCCCATCCAAATCCTAGGAAGCTCAAAGATAAAGTCCATAGCAATTTTGTCCCATGGTCTATCAAGAATAGGTAAAGGATGAAGTAAACCAGGTGTCTTCTGACGATCACACTTCACCTTCTGACATACAATGCAGTCCCACACATAAGCATATGCATCTCTCCTCAAAGTAGAAGAAATCATCCAATGCTCTCACTGAAGCCTCAATGCCCCTATGGCCCGCATATGGTGGAGGCCACGGCTTTTGGTAAAAGCTGGGGCTGCGAGAACCTATATAAGCAAGGCTAGGGGGGGGGGGGGGGGGGGGGGGGGGGGGGGGCTATTAGCGCATTCATCCCCAGTTTCTGCTCATATTTGGTGTCCCTATTGGTCCCTTTTCATGGCCCTTCATTGTGGGCTGGCCACTGTATCACTTCAGTATATTCAGCATAGTTGCTTCATATCTCTCTCTCTCTCTCTCTCGCACTCTACTGCTCCATGAAATGGCTCCAGACCCAAGTGAAAAAACACAACCGGTGGTCGAACGCCGCGTATCTGGATCTCTAGCCCAATTTGAATCAGACCATCCAAGAAGAGTGTATCCTTGGCCATAGAAGATGCCAAAGTCCATAGTACCATGCAAGTACCAAAGAACTCTGAGAGCACACCGCCAATGCTGCTAACGGGGTTTCGATGAGAAAGAACTCAACCAAACCAAACAACCGACGAGAACTCGATATTGTCCCTGATCAATCCTTGGAGAAGCATCAAGAAGAGAGCTTCTCACTAGTATCCATAGGAGAAGATACTGGTTTGCATCTAGTCATCTAAAATCTGTCAAGTATCTCCCGTGTGTACTTCTGCTGAGAGAAGAAAATGCCCTTCGGGGTCTGCCAAATCTCAAAGCCAAGAAGATAATGTAGAAGGCCAAGATCCGTTATCTCAAACTGTCTCCAAAGCATCCATGACTGAACGGATCCTCACAAAATAAGAACCTGTAAAGATGAGGTCATCAACATAGACCACAATGATAACAATCAACCCCCTCTCAAGGAGGATATAAAGGTTCGAATCTGCATGAGAACAGTGCAAGCCGAGCTTCTGAAAGAACTCATCGATTCGTTGGTACCAAGCCTGCGGAGCCTGCTTCAGACCATATAAAGCTTTCTTCAGCTGGTACACCTGATCTTGTTTGCCTAGAACAACAAATCCTGGCGACTGATCAACATAAACCTCCTATGTAAGCTCTCCATTCAGAAAAGCCGACTTGATGTCCATCTAGAATACGGGCCATCTATGATGTCCTGCAAGAGCAAGAACTGTGCGAATGGTAGTCATCCGGGCCGTCGGAGCGAAGGTCTCATCGAAGTCGACTCCAGGGTGGTGAGCATAACCCTTGGCAACCAACCTCGCCTTGTGCTTGTCCAAGCTGCCATCAGCTCGGAACTTCGATTTGAAGATCCAACGCATACCAATCACCTTACGCTGCAGTGGCCCAGGCACCAAAATCCAAGTGCCATTCCGTTCTATAGCATCCAGCTATGCCTGCATAGCACGATGCCAAGGCTCATGTGAAAGAGCCTCGTCCACAGAAGTGGGATCAGAAGGACCATGAATGATTGAGGACATAAGAGCATAGTTAACAAACATGTTGCCCTCATGAATTTGTTTTCCTGAAACTCTAGAAGATTGCCTGAGAGAACTAGGTGGAGGAGCAGAAGGAAGCTCACGTAACCCAGAATCACAAGCTGTCTGAAAATACCATCTAGGCACAGATCTGCCCGAACTCGCTGGAGGAGGAGTAGAGTCATCATCATCTGACTGAGATTCCACAGGCGGAGGTGTAACAGAAGCAGAGGGAGGAGGAGGAGGAGGAGTAGGCGGAGAAGGAGGCGGAGAAGGAGGTGGAGGAAGAAGAAGCTTACCACCCCCCTTTGAAGATGTAGGAGTCTCGTTGAACACCACATCACGGCTCACAACAACTTTGCCGGCTTGATGATCATATAGACGATATGCCTTGGACACAGTGCTGTATTCGAGAAAAGTCATGCACTAAGACTTCGAGTCCAACTTGGAGCGATGCTCCTTAGGCACATGTACATACGCTGAACAACCAAATACCTGGAAATGAACAATAGAGGGCTTCTCACCATGGAAAGCCTCATATGGAGTTTTATTTGGAAGCGCAATAGTAGGAGACCTGTTCTGAATGTAGATAGCAGTAGATGCCTCCACAGCCCAGAAACGTTGAGGTAATGAAGAATGCTCAACCAAGCACGGGCCATCTCCATAATGGTCCTATTCTTCCTCTCTGCAACTCAATTCTATGATGGAGTATATGCTGTAGTAAGCTATCTCCGAATGCCATAAGCCTTGCAATATTGCTGAAACTCCTAGGATGTAAACTCACCCCCTCTGTCGGTCCTGAGAGCCTTGACCAAGGAACCGGTCTCCTTTTCCACCTCAACCCTCCAGTCACAAAAGTACTGAAAAGCCTCATCCTTGGACTCTAGCAAGAAGACCCAAGTATATCTGGAGAAGTCATCCACCATCACGAGCATGTACAACGCCTTACTCAAAGACGCGGTACTCATATAGGACCACATAAGTGTGTATGAACAAGAGCAAGTGATGTCGAAGATCTCTGTGTCGTCCCCTCCGGAAAGGTGGCTCGGTGTTGCTTCCCTTGTAAACAAGAGGAACAAACAGAAGATGGAGCCTTGATGGTCGGTAAACCCTCAACCAACCCATCCTTCGAAGCTCGCTATAGAAGCTAATAGCTCAAATGGCCAAACCGAGCATGCCAAAGAGCTTAAGAAGAACCAGAAAAAAGCAAAGCGGTCAACTTGTACAGACCACTATCTTGGACTCCCTGAGCCAAGATGCTACCGGTCTCCTTATCACCAATGGTAATCTCATAAGGAGAGAAGATCACCTCCGCACCCTGAGCTGTAAGAGCACTCACTGACAAAAGAATAAATGCCAAATCTGGAATGTACAGAATGTTAGAGAAGTACCTCTTGTCCTCGGAGGAGCGGAAGATGGGGATGGTGCCATGTCCATGCACCGGCACGGAAGAAGAATCACCCAAAGTGATCTCGCCTGTCCTGTGTTGGCTTGCCCTCATGGTTTTGACATGTCACATGTATATTATTCATTGTGGGATTATGCATCTTTACACTTGCCATACATGCCACTGATCACGGCATTGTTGAGAGTTTACCCATCCTCTCATAGCATTGGCTGATGCCCGCCCCGAGCCCCCACTTTTTCTCCCGATTTTCAGGTTTTCCCATTGCTGAATTTTTACTTTTATCAGTTCATTCTATTCATTATTGAGTACATCTTTTCCAGCACTCTAACGTTTCTCTGTGCTTGAGGTTGTGTGTGTGTGTGTGTGCAGGCTAGCTACCCTCCTACCCAACATTGGTATCAGAGCTATGCTTTGCTCTCTTGTTGTCATTGATATGGATTACATGCAGTTCAGCTTGGCATTTGGATGCTTGCCTTCAGGGGGGTATTATGCGATGCCTCTTGATTTTATGCAGTTGATGTCCACATGATCTTTGACATGCATTTCAGATGATGCGTTTATGTACTACTGTGCTCTAGCATTAGCATTGTGACATTGGGGATTCTCCTTTTTCCCGTCATATAGTGCTTGCTTTTCCCATTGGCACTGGAGTTCATCTTTGCCATCGTGATCTCTCTTGATCACTCTTACTGTGGAGCATAGTGCAGGGCAGCATTCACAGCTTTATCACCCTGCTGCTACCCGTTCACACTGTTCACTTGAGGGGGGTTTGTTGGTCATGTCCACTCCCGGCTAGTTCAGGTGTGAACCCAGCTTACTCACGGGCACTTTTTCCCTGTGACTGGACGTACAGGTTTTTTCCATGTGTGAACATACTTATGTGTGTTGGGCACTTAGCCCTAGACTTTTTAGTACTCACTTGTACTTTCGTTCTATTCATTATTGAGTACATCTTTTCCAGCACTCTCACGTTTCTGTGTGCTTGATGTTGTGTATGTGTGTGTGTGTGTAGGCTAGCTGTCCTCCTACCCAACATCCTTGCATCGAAGTCCTCAAACCAATCTCGATGGGGTGTCATGCGAGCAGTAGCACCGCTATCCACAATCCACGACCGCGACTGAGAAGTCACAAGAGCAAGTACACGACGAGTACCTGCTAATAGAAGAATACCATCATCCTTTTTGGTCTGAGACACCGTTGTAGAGGAAGAGTTCTTTGCTTCTTCATCTTGCTTCTTCTTGTGACATTGGGGCGATTTATGACCCTTCTTGCCACAATAATGACACTCAATGTCCTTGTTTTTAGAAGATTTGCTTTTGTCTTTGTCTTTATCCTCGTCGTTATCCTTGGAGTTCTTGTCAGAATCCCCTTTCCCTTTCTTCTGTTGATTCTTCCCTTTATCTTGCGCAGCCAAAGCTCCATGAGAACCACTAGAGAGTGCCAGTGCGCTCCTCAAACTGGCTGTCCTCCTACCGGATCTACTCTTCTTTGGTGTGGCAATCGGAGTTGCATCGCCATCGCCAAGAACCCTGTGTTTCATGCTTGTACGAAACACATTGAGATACAGTATCACTATGTTCGTGAATGGGTTCTTGCTGGAGATTTGTGTTTGGAGTATTGTCCTTCAGCGGAGAATGCAGCAGATTTGTTCACCAAGCCGGTTTCTCAGGCTTCCTTGGCTCATCTTCGGCTTCTTGGAGTATGTTCAGCATCTGGTGCTGAGAGGGGGTGTTAGCACATCATCCCGAGTTTCTGCTCATATTTGGTGTCCCCTTTTGGTCCATTTTCATGGCCCTTGGTTGTGGGCTGGCCACCCTATTTTTGTACGTTTTTCTAGGATTTTTCCCATGTCGGGTACCTTTTTCCCAGTCGGCTAGGTTCTCATGTCCAGTCGGCCAGCCCCTCTTACCTATAAATAGGTGGGCTAGCTTCCCACTTTTCTCATAGTCTAGTCTTTCTTTTTGCTCCCTCACTTATGCGACTCTTCATGTCCCTTGCTTGGGACTGTATCACTTCAGTATATTCAGCATTGTTGCTTCATATCTCTATCTCTCTTGCACTCTCTGCTCAGCACACTCTAGTGCTTGTTTGCTTCCGGTGTGTGCACTCATTCAAGGACTTTGGGCATAACACATCACGTGGATTCATTGAAAGAAGGCCAGAGAAGCTCACTCTTGGACCTTGGGCATGTGTGTGTGCAGGAGCGGGAGCGCAGTGGCTATTTGCTGTGGAGGTTCGGGCTGAAGTTGTAACGGCACATCAACTTCTGGAATAGAAAGAAATACCGCAAGGGGCACCAATGGTTTTGGGGCCAATGCAGTGTCTTGTGTAGGAGCGCTCTAGCTCCATCCCTTTCTCTCTCTCTCTTCAAGTTTCAATTGTTTAAAGTGCTTGTGTGTGGTGAAGTTATTGTTTACTGCCCATCAGTGGTATTGAAGGTTGGTTTCAAGGTTCAATTGTTGGGATCACATCAACTTTCTCAAGGGGGCAAGCTCGTGGTCGTCTACACACAAGCATGTCAGGCAGAGACGAAGAAGAGATTCGGCAGACATCAACTGATGATCACAAAATAACTTTTTTTTAAACGCCGTCCTTAGACAAATGTTCTTTCTTCCCACATGAGTAGCAACGACTCCGAATCTTCTCCTTAGCAAGTGCCTTATCTTGACCATCAAGAGACATCGTGAGCTTTCCCTATGAAACGAGGACGGACTCTTCTTCCAAGAGAAGGGAGTTGATGTTCACAAAATCCAACTTGCTTTCTGTGACCTAGCACCACAAAGCCCGAGAGACCACATCGTACTCCGGAGGAAGCTTTGTGAGCATAAGTGTAGCTAACTGAGGAGAGGATAAGGCAACACCCATTACCAGTATAGCTGGTCATGGATAACCTTGGTCTACATTAAAAATGACTGCATCGAACTACCAATAGAAAATACCAGACTATAGAGTTGTCCTTGCAGAGTCATTGCCCTCATCGAGGAATCTCCTGCATAGAGGTCCTCCAACTTGGACCAAACTTGATGTCAACTTGCAAGAGTTTGCATGGCAAATGGGACCTCCTTCGTAATGGTCCACACAAGCACCGAGTGCACCTTCGAATCAACATCCTCCCAATATTGTAATTCCACAAGGAATGCATCCTCCTAAACCTAGGTCCAACACCTCAAGTTTTAAGGACGCTCGGGCTTCTACTCACTACCCTAAACAATCTCCCAAATTGTAACTATTTGGCTCTCCTAGCTCTATTTCACATGATGAAACTCATGCTCGGACACTAGACAGATGCAAGAAGACATAGGGAAAGGGACCATAAGGTTTGTTTAAGAAAAAGCACTAGTCTTGGTCAAAAAGCAGGAAAAAGCAAAAAGTCAAACTGGGTTGACCGCAAACCAAGAGCACCACTAGAAAGAGGAGACTGAGCTCGACCAAAAAGCTAAAAGGCGCTTTTTCAAAAAGCAGCTCCAGGGCCAAAAAAGCAAGGCCTTGAAGCCAGAAAAGCAAAGCATAAAAGAACTTCGGAAAAATGGTCAAAAGTTGAGAAATACTTTATTATTAAAAGAATAAAGAGGAAAGCAAAGTGAAAAAGTAAAAGCAAAGCATGGTAGCTTTTTGCAAAAAGCAAGTCCCCCCCATTGCGTATAAAACTAGCGTCAATCCTTCCCTTCTCATCGAGTGTGGGGCTGATCACCAAGGGCTGAACTTTTCATCATAAAGTTGTGGGAAGAAGGGAGTTCTTCATCATCATCCACACCGCCTTTATTTTTTTGGTTGTGCCACCCTGCTGCACTGTCTGTACCTGTACGTTTCCTGCAGCCGGCACTCCTCCCTTGCCTGGTTGTGCTTACCAGCATCATATGAAGCCCCAAGCGTTTGTTGTTGCTACTGAGTGCCAGCCTCCGCCTGCCCTTTGGCCACCGCCTGAACCTGCTGACCCTGGGTCGCGCCATCTGCAACCATCCAGCCAGCCTGTGCAGCCAGCGCTGCAGCCAACCGGCCTGCACCAGAAATCGCCACTTTTTGTACCTGGCAGCCATCTTTGTACCTAGCCGTCACCGACTCCTACTGGCCGCCATCAACTACTCTTGGCTGCCATCGCTGTGCTGCTAGCCCTTCTGCCATCTAGAGCTGCTGTCCAAGAGCCGCCAACACCTACTACTAAACCTGGCCGCTGCTATTGGCTGCCACAGGATGCACCTAGCTGCCGCTGTTGTACAAAAGCTAACCACCGATATATGTTGGCCGCTGCCCCCAGCCGCTGCCTGACCCATATCGATTGAAGACAACTGTAGGAGTCGTTCTATGTCTTACTTTATGGTTGCTAACTGGATACTACTGTGAGACTACAAGTATTGGACTCAGTTCATACTCCCTTGTTTGGAATTTTGCGGGCTGCTTCTACCTCAAGATTGGGCACCAAGCTTACAGCTAAATCACCATAAACCTCGTCATCCATACATATCTATTGTATACTTCGTGTACGGTCTTGGATTTGGATTTGGGTCTTGGATTTGGATTTGGACTTGGAGCTTGGACTTGGAACTTGGACTTGGAGCTTGGACTTGAAACTTGGACTTGGATTTGGATCTAGACTTGGATTTGGATTTTGGATCTAGTACTAGCTGTGTTAGTAGTCATCTCCAGCCTGTACATGTTGCTTAGTGAGGGCCTTTGTTGTGGGTGTGTCGGCCCAGGAGCCTTTTCTCATTTTTTCCCATTTTTCCATGTTTTTCCCTATTTTTTATGGGTCATGGGAGGCTGTCATGTGCTACCTGACTCTCTCTGTTCCTAGCCGACTTTCAGGACTGGCCGACTACTGTCCTTTGCTGGCCGAATGTCCTTTTTCATAGTCGTGGACGTGTTGTGGGTCCTGTCGGCTGTTTTGACCTGGCCAACCAGCACCTAAGGGTGGTATAAATACCACCCTTGCCCCCACACTCAGAGATCGGCTAGAAGGCGGCCATCACCATTGGACAGCCACCTTGCATATTACTTGTAGCTCTATATCTTTATCTCTTGGATATGTGGTTGAATTTGTCACGGCACGCCCCGTTGGGCTTACACTAGAATCAAAGCAAGATTTCTCTTGAAGAAACTTTCTTGGGGTGAGAGAGCATGTCGAGAGCAGAGACAGACCAAGGGCCTCATGAAGGGAACAACTATGAGGCCGATACTAAACTTCTAGATGGGAACCAAGGCCATCGATCTATTTCTCATGAAACCGCAACCATCACAACAGTAGAGTACCGAGATTTTCAGCAGTTTAGACAGTTTCTCCAAGATGAAGAATTCCTTGCTTGGAGAGCCAAGAAGAAACAAGACCATAGAAGGGCTCGGATGTTTGAAGATTTCATCAAGGATCGAGCCACCAAAACGGAAGGTGTTGAAAATGCTAAAGCCTATCTTCGTGCCAAAGGAGTCAACATTGCAGAAGGATCTAGAGACACCAGGTTTGCTTCCCGTGTAGGAAACAAGGAGGCCATTCCTAGGCCTGCTATCTCAAATGCAGCCTCTTCAGGTCAAGCAAGAAGACAAAGAGACCGGAAGATCATCAGATTGACATCATGCCAAGACGTTCGACAAGTGGTTTGCAGCGGTGTTTAGCCCATTGCATGTTTCGACAAACAAAGGTGTGGAATCTTTGTGGACCAAAGCTAAAACAAAACCCTTTTCAAGCATTCAGACTTTATGCTAGCAAAGGACCGGTGTTGGTTATTCTAGATCTTTTTGTGGTTGAACATGATGAGATTGCATCGGAGCAGTCTTGAACCAAGAAGGCCATACTGTGACCCATGAATATCAAAGACAACAAGGTAGCCATGCGGTTTCTATGGGTTACCATATCAATTTCACTTTGATGAAAGATCCTTATGTAACCAACGAGTATTTCAAAAGATATTTTGGAATACATTTCAAACATCATCAAAAAGGGTTTTCTTATAATGCAAACCCGCTTATGTGATTTTGAGGCCAAAAGTGACCAACTCAAGTTTGGGAGAAGCTACTTCTATTGGCCTAGCAGAAAGAACATTAAGCTATATGTTGTAGAATGTTTGGTTTGTCAGAAGGTCAAGTTTGATCGACAAAAGCCAACAACATTATTGCAGCCATTGAATGTCCTATGGGAGAATTTTGCTATGGATTTTTATCTTTTGATTGCAGAAGTCAGAGAATGATGGCATATGAACCTTTTCAGGTTAACAAGAAGATCAATAGTGTATGCTATCGATCGGATCGTTCAAATCACTGAAGGATATATAATGCCTTCCATGACAGTTCATGGAAACCATGTACAAGGTTACCCCTAGAGGAGCCTATATTGAAGGATCCACCAGGGGTGGAAGAGCAAGAACAGATTGAGTTTCATTCTATGAGAAAAAGAGGAAAGATAGAGATTAGAAAGTTCTTCTTGGACTTCAAGAATTATTCGCTACTATTGGATACGAAAGGGATGCAAGAGGAGTACTTCTAGGACTATCCAGTTGTGCTTCAAGTTTATGAGGAAGTAGTTGGTTCAGATATATTTAGAGTACAAGTATATCGATATCTTGCAATCAAGACAAATTCAAGAGGGAGGAATTGTACCTCTAGCCCTCTTCATTGTATATATATATATTGGACAGGAATTGATCATTATTCTCCTTATAATGATTACTTGGACATGCTCTAGTTTAGGTAGCAATGATGCACAATGACCCATTGGACAGCAACGATGCCCGAACGAGATTTGTATATGAGAGGCAATGATGCCAGATGACCCATTGGACGCCAACAATTGGACGCCAACAATGCTAGATATCTTGGACTTCACAGTCAGGGGATCCTAGTGACCAGGTGACCTAGATGACTGTATTGGATTTCGCAGTCGAGCAATCATTCCGACCAGATGGCCCAGATGACTGTATTGGATTTCATAGTTGGGTGGTCAATGTGACTAGATGGACCAGATGAATTCTCGGGCGATCCTAGTGATCAGATGGCCTTGAGCAAATTCTCGAGCGATCCTAGTGACCAGATGGCCTTGAGTGAACTCTCGGGCGGTCCTAGTGACCAGATGACCTTGAACCATAATCTAAGTGGTTTCCTTTGGGAGCCAAACAGCTCAGCACAGTTTCCAATGAAAGTAGACAGGACAATTCATGAATAGGAGGATCATGACTTGTGCACTGCATACTGATGTATGTTTGAATTTCTTTGACTTTGTGTGCTATTTTTGATGTGTGGACAATGCTTGGATTTATGGCATGTGATAGTCCACTCGGCTCCAGACTACCTGGCACCGTACCTGGAGTACCCAGTAGACGCGAATGATGCATACTTGTTTGTTGACTAGCTTCTATCTAGTTTTTGCAAAAGGCAAGTATGCATTATTATATCTAACACATGTGACAGGCCATGAAGAAGTACCATCAAGAACAAATCCATTCGTCAAAGATAAGGCATACAGATGTTGCCAAATGAGCAGATGACACCTCAGATATGGGGTAAGACCAAATGCACAAGCTAACCCAATAGGGCTAGTACTCAGAAATATTTGAAACATATGGATGTACCTCATGTACTTGGGACACATGGATAAGGACAACTGCGATGTAAGGGGGAGGGAATGTAACTATTTGGCCCTCCTAGCTCTATTTCACATGATGAAACCCATCCCCAGACACCAGATAGATGGAAGAAGACATGGGGACAAGGACCATAAGGTTTGTTTAAGAAAAAGCACCTGTCTTGGTCAAAAAGCAATGCAAGAAAAAGCAAAACGTCAAATTGGGTTGACTGCAAGCCAAGGGCACCACTGGAAAGAGGAGACTGAGCTCGACCAAAAAGCTAAAAGGCGCTTTTTCAAAAAGCAACTTTAGGGCCAAAAAGCAAGGCCCTAAAGCCAAAAAAGTAAAGCATAAAAGAACTTTGGAAAAATGGTCAAAAGTCGGGCAATATTTTATTATTAAAAGAATAAAGAGGAAAGCAAAGTGAAAAAGTAAAAGCAAAGCATGGTAGCTTTTGCAAAAAGCAAGTCCCCCCCCCCCCCCTTTTGGTATAAAACTAGCGTCAATCCTTCCCTTCTCATCGAGTGAGGGGCTCATCACCAAGGGCTGAACTTTTCATCATAAAGCTGTGGGAAGAAGGAAGTTCTTCATCATCATCGACACCACCTTTATTTTTTTGGTTGCGCCACCCTGCTAGACTGTCTGTACCTGTACGTTTCCTGCAGCCAGCACTCCTCCCCTGCCTGGCTACACTTACCAGCATCATCTGAAGCCCCAAGCCATAGTCACAGGGGACAGAGGGGACGGACCCTTGGAACGGGGGGACGCCATCCCAGGAACAGTGGGACGGGGACAGACGAGGCCGGACGGACGTCCCCAGCTGGGTGCCCCTCACAAGGGACGGCGTTCCGGGGACGGATCCAAGAGGGGACGGCTGCATGGGAACGCCTCTGCAGGTTACTGTTTGGGCAATGGTCACATTTTTGACCTTTTCTTTTGGCCGTTTGGGAGGGGCTTTTCATGGGCCTTTAGCCTTGGCCCATAGGCCTTGAGCCTTTGAGGCTTTGGGCCTTGGCCTCTCTCTTGCCTCCCTCCCTCACACACACATACTCCCTCACACTTCAAGCTTTAGCTTCACACACACACACTCTCTCTCTCCCTCAAGCGGCAAGCCTCAAGGGCCAAGGTCTCAAGTTTCAAGCTCTCACACAAGCAAGCTGTAGCCTCTCAAGACACACACTCTCTCTCAAGCTTCACACACACACACACACACACACACACACTTTTTTTTTTTTTTGTAAATCCTTGATTTATTTACAAGTGGGAAACCTCTAAGCGAGGAAAACCCAGAAAAAGAAGAGTAACTATAGGCTTCACTACCTAGAAGCAATCAAAGTAAATCCTATAAGCATCAAGAGTGATGTCCCCAGCATCATAAGCAAAATGAAGCGCGTGACCAAGCTTGAACTTGAAGTAATGGAAGGGAACAATGTCATTGGCTTGGAACATGAGGTTGTTCCGAACATGCCATATGGTCCAAAAGACCCAGAATCGGACCCAGCTGAAAAATACAGCAAACTGAGACTGTGATGCTTGTAACACCCCAAAAAGCCAAAACCATCTGTGAAAAATGCCCGAAGGGAAACGAAGGCGAAGAGCAGTCGAGACCCGGCGAATGAACGATCTGGAGCATACGCAGCCCCATAGTAAATGTGGGACAGTCTCCTCAGTAGCTTTACATCGGACACAACGTGAAGGCGCAATATGACGTGCATGTAACAAGCTACCAACAGGAAGAGCACCAACCAAACAGCGCCACAAGAACAGGCGTTCTTTGAGAGGCAGATGACTTTTCCAAATGCGAAACAATGTACGTTTCCACCACATTGAAGATTTGGAGAGAGACCATAGCTGATTACCATGTCTGACTATCCATGCATCCGATTGCAAGAGGGCATAAACTGTCCCAGCTGAAATACATTTCATAGCAGTGGTTCCAAGATTCCAATCAGATAGACGGGAATCCACATTCAAGCGAGGTAAAGGAGAAATTTCAGCAATCATCCGCTGAATTTCTGTCCAAAGATGAGAATAATGGGATCCCAATTGAAAACGATCCGCTGCAACAGAGAAGGAAAGAACCTGACCAGTGTCATCCACCACCTGATGTATCTGACATATTCCTTTTTGAGATAGAAAATATGCCTGACGAGGTGAACGGTCAACCAAAGTGGAAGAAAATACACGACTCCAATGCAAACTCTCTAGCCGCAGGGAATTGCCCATCAAAGATCGGGAACCATGCCATATCATATGTGAAGTAACTTCCTTCCAATCAATAATGAGAGAAGAAGTGAAAGGACATCCCGGAATGTGTCCTTCAAGTTTTCCACATATAAGATCCCAGTATGTGGGTTGCCAATGACCATAGAATGGCGTGACAATATGCCGACACAAATGGGACACCATGAGAGTCCAGGGTTGCTGCTGGTCCAACAAAACCGGCAAAAGCATAGCTTTCCTAGCCAAAACATGACGTCTCAAATCCAAAATATTCAGCCCTCCAAGGCGCTTAGGAGAGCATAACTTGTCCATGGATAACAATCTGAGGCCCTTTCCACGAGATGAAGTGCGCCAGAAATGCGCCAATATACTTGACATAAGGGACTTCAAGCGGGATTGAGACCAATATAGCAAAGGTAGATAAAACTGCACATAAGCTACAAGAATGCATTGCACAATTCTAAGACGCACATGAAGCGGCCAAGTGGACAACTTCCAATAATGTAACTTGGAGTGCAAGCGCTCGGCTACCCAATCCAATTTCCGTGTAGCCGATACAGTCCAACCCATCGGATAACCCAAATGACGAACTATAATGTTCGGAGGAACAAGTTCGCCTGGCCAAAGCAGCTTATGCCAATCATACTCAGTCAGAGCCAATAGTTTGGATTTACGAAAATTCACTTTGAGGCCTGCTGCCAATCCAAACAAATGAAGAGTGTGCATAAATTGTTCCACATCATCTTGGTGATTGCGAGGCATAAAGAGAGAATCATCTGCATAAGCTTGCCCAATAAAATGTTTCCCAGAGGGTAATTTCAAGCCCTGCAATCTTCTAGACGAAGTCAAAGACTCCAAATACATAAGCAGGGGATGAGTAGCAATCGCATAAAGCAAAGCACTGAGAGGACAACCTTGCCTTACTGAACGTCCCAAATGCCAAGGATCTGTGAGAAAACCATCCAACAAACCGGCAGAGGTACTGTCAGCATACAAGAAATAAACCACAGAGGATAGCTTAGGCCCAAATCCCAGCCGAAGCATGGTATCTGCAATGTAATCCCAAAGAACAGTGTCAAATGCCTTTTCAATGTCAACCTGCATGACCAATACATCTTGTCGAGTGTATTTCGCATACTCCATGCCAATGATGACATTTGCTAGATTATCAGTAATTTGCCTTCGTGGAATGAAGCCATACTGAGATGGATGCAAACCATCATGCAAAAACCCCTTAAGTCTATTGACAAGCATTTTAGCCAGCAATTTATAAACCACAGGCATGAGCATAATCGGCCTCCATTGCGAGAACTCTTCACAAAGTGCTTGCTTTGGAATCAACTTGAGCAAGCCTTCTTTCCAAGATGAAGGCAAAACCTGTTGCTCCCATGCCCTGTTTATCATTAACAATAGTGGCTGGTCCAGGTAGTGCCAAAACGACAAGAAAAATTCTACAGTAAGGCCATCCCAACCGGGAGATTTCCAACGGCCCAAATCACACAAACTGGCATACAATTCTGTCTCCGTGAAGGCGGCTTCCAAAAGCTGAGCCTGGTGGGCCAATAAAATCGGTGCAACTTGAGATAAAAACAAGCGATGAGCCTCTCGACCTTCCTGCGTGAGAGAAGAGGCCTCAAAAATCTTGCCATAATGAGATTCCATGGCCCGTGCAAGCCCCACACGAGAGGTAGTCCAATCACCAGTCGGGAGTTTAATCCTCTTAATAGTTTGAGACTGCCTAGAAAGATGTAGATGACGAAAGAATTGTTTAGAAGTGCATCCTTTATCCGCTATAGCCTTTTGGCGAGCTCTAGTCTGCCACTTTGCCAATTTTCTCTCATCATTACGATGCAACAAAGCATGAGCAGAAAGCAACTCTATCATCTGGATTTCAGTAAGAGATGAAGTGTTAGCCAGATGCATCAAACTTTGATAAGTGCCTTTGGCCTGTTGAACTTGCTCTCTGAAATGCGATAAATAGTGTCTGCCATAATCCTGGATCACACATTGAACCCGCATAACAAAACGAAACCATGCTGTGTCCATATCAACATGCATTTGAGAGATCAATGGCGAAATAATATCCACAATCAGATTGCGAAAAACCTCATGCTTAAGATAAGCATTATTGACATGCAGAAGTCTCTTTCTAGTTAGTGAATCATTGGCAGAACATGAACCGAATTGTATTTTCAAGCATATCGGAGCATGATCCGAGAGACACAAGGAGTAATCAATCCACATATCACATACAAAATCATCATACTGCTGCATCTGAAAGAGATACCATCGGTCCAGACGAGCACGATACATTGATCGAGCGTTATGCTGAAATGTGAATCCTGGATCATTGGCTTGCAACAGAGGCCACAAATCCAAGGCATTACATGTGTGCTGAAAGAGATCCCAAGCTTGTCGTTCCACATGAAGCATGTGAGAATGTCCAGTAGTATTATCCACATGATTTGGAGCATTATTAAAATCGCCACAAAGAAATGCATTAGAACGCCAACAATAAGAGGAGATGGCATGCCACAAACGAGCCCTGTCAGTAGAGGCTGTGTATGCATACACACCACCAAACTCAAAAACTTCCCCATTGATAATACATTGAATGACCATCCATCTGCCAGCTGGATCATTGAATACCAACATGGGAAATAATTCATGGCGAACAAGCATCAGCACTCCAGAGTATCCAGCGGATCCTGCATAAGCTATCCAATATCCCGCAAAATAGGAAGTTTGTCCGGCAAAATTATGCTGATTATGCTCTTGAAGAACAACAATATCTACTTTGCAAGTATGTACATAGTGCCAGGTTAGCCTCCATTTATCCTGATTGCATAATCCGCGCACATTATATGAAATGCAATGTATAGAACTATGCATCTTAAATGGTATATACAGTGGGCGAGAAAACCAACAGAAAGCTTAAGAACTCGTGCCCATGGGCACATCCGCATCTGTCGCGGAAACATCAGCTGCCAAATCAAAACTCGAATGTGGAGGAAACAAGTGATGACCATCCGACGTTGAAGCGGTGCCCCTGTAACTAATTCCTTATAAGATCGAACCACTTTATCCCAGGCCTGAGCCAAGGAAGAGTTATCATTACAAGGCAGTTTTTGCTGAGCAACATTCTTCAAGGGGGGCACATAATTGCGAGAAGATGGTAGAGTACGTGCTTTGACAGTTTTCTTGGGTACTATCCACGCCTGAGTAGCAGGAAGCTTCTCTTTGCCCTTGTCTTTGATGTTCGGGGAAGCAGGAACACTTGGCATTTGAGACTGCTTCCCTTTACCTTTATTTAGTCCAGTTGTTGATGTGGATGCGGAAGCACCTTTAGATTGTGCCTCAGGGGAAGATTTCGCTGGAGGAGGAGTCTGAGGGGTAGGGACAGCCGAAGGAGGGGGTTGTAGATTTGGTTCAGAACATTCAGATTGCATATGACCAAATTTGCCACAGCGAAAACAGGAATTGGCAAATTTCCCCCATTTAAGCTTGAATGGTCGCTTTCCGACCACTGCGTCCCCAGAATCAACGGTAATGCCCGTAGGAGCAGGAAGATCAGTGTCCCATAGAATACAAAAACGATTTGTATTGGCATCCAACTTCGGGGGGCAAATCACTTTGCCCAATTGAGCAGCCAACAAAGGAAGAAAATGACGCCAAGTACGAGGAAAATCCACCACCTCAACCCAAACCGGGCACTTATGTCGAATAAGGCTCTGATAATCTTTAGTAAGAGCCCAGGGAAGAACATGAGTCATTTGCGTATTGAAGAAGAGGGGAGACATTTCCAACAAAGCATCTCTAGCTTCCATGTCTTCTAACAAGACCTCATAGAATCCTCTTGCTCCAAAATAAACACCCCGGACTGCTTGACGCTTAAGCAAGAAATCAACCCATTGTCCCACATCCTGTGCACTAGGCATCTTGCCCGGGAAAAAGAGAATCACTGCATTCAATGCATACTGCGCAACCGGATCCATGAGCTCCTGCACCGGAATACGCACTTCTGTGACTGGAGCAGGTCCTTCCCAAGCACATCTTGCTTCTTCGAAATCCTCATGCAGGCATTCCTTAATCAAAGACATGGCATCCAAATTCGAGGTGTTCATTGCTTTCCGACGCTTATAAATGGCCAGCTCAGGTGATTCCATCATGCACACCTTAAATTTTCTATAATCCCCAGAACTGCTGAAAGCCCTACTGCTGCTGCAGACAAGAATTTGCTGCGGTACCACTGGCCGAATCTGCTGCAAGCCCCAAATGAAGTAGAAACCCTAATGCTGCTGCAGACGAGGAAGTACTGCTGCTGTAGAACGCTGCTGTAGAACAGGAGTCGGGCTAGCTGACACACACACACACACACAAAAACACGCACACACACACACAACACACGCACGCGCGCACAGACACAAACAGAGATGTACAACGCAGCACACACAGGGGCGAGTGAACACACTCAGCGGCACAGAGAAGACTCACGCTGTCGCAGGACAGATTCTTTCATGTGGTCGCCGGCTTTATCAGACAGGTAAGTGGCGAGCAGAGTCGAGCAGAGACGCAGGCGAGGACAGTCGCAGGTTCGCAGGCGAACAGAGTCGCAGGCTCACAAGCGAGTAGAGTCGCAGGCGAACAGGGTCGCAGGGTCGCAAGCGAGCAATCGAACCACATCATTACACACACACACACACACACACACCCATCCTCACACTCAAGTTCTGCCTCTCTCTCTCTCTCTCTCTCTCTCTCTCTCTCTCAAGCTATCAAGTGACAAGGAGGCATCCATCATCCATGGCATCCTCCTCGTGGCAGTGGCTCTTCAAGTTCCAACTACCCATAGAAGGACGACGGGATGGACATGGTGGGATGAGGTCAATCACACCCCATCCCCTCATGGAGGAGGTGCACAGCCATGGACATGCAAGCTTTGCCCGTATAGGTGGGTGGGTGGTACTGACAAGGTAATTTTTAAGTGCCGTTCCTACCCCCGTCCCCGTTCCCTACATATGGTCGTCCCCCCTCCCGTCCCCATCCCCGTCCCCCCTTACCGTCCCCCGTCCCTTGTGACTATGCCCCAAGCGTTTGTTGTTGCTGCTGCTGCCTGCTGCCTACAGAGCGCCAGCCACCGCCTGCCCTTTGGCCACCACCTGAACCTGCTGACCCTGAGTCACGCCATCTACAGCCATTTCAGTCAGACTGTGCAGCTAGTGCTACAACCAGTTGGCCTACGCCAGAATCGCCACTTTTTGTACCTGGCCAGCATCTTCGTACCTAGCCGTCACCAACTCCTACTGGCCGCCATCAACTACACTTGGCTGCCATCGTTGTGATGCTAGCCCTTCTGCCAGCTAGAGCTACTGTCCAAGAGCCATCAGCACCTACTACTAAACCTGGCCACTGCTATTTACTCCTGGCCGCCACAGGACACACCTAGCTACCACCGTTGTACAAAAGCTAACCACCGATATCTGCTGGCCACTGCCCCCAACCGCTGCCTGACCCACATCGATTGAAGACAGTTGTACTAGTCGTTCCACATCTTACTTTATGGTTGCTAACTGGATACAACTGTGAGACCATGAGTATTGGACTCATTTCATACTCCCTTTTTTGGAATTTTGTGGGCTGCTTCTACCTCAGGATTGGGCAACAAGCTTACAGCTAAATCACCATAAACATCATCATCCATACATATCTATTGTATACTTCGTGTATGGACTTGGATTTGGATTTGGACTTGGGATTCAGACTTGGTATTCGGACTTGGAACTTGGACTTGGGATTCGGACTTGGAGCTTGGACTTGGACTTGGACCTGGATTTGGATCTAGACTTGGATTTGGATTTTGGATCTAGTACTGGCCCGGTGAGAGATACTTGTGGGTCATCCCTGTGGTGTGCTTGGCATCAGAGATCTCATGCCTCAACATCGACTCTTTGGGTTTCTACACCAACATATTTGTTTGATTGTGTATTCATTGGTTGTATTGATCCTGACCAGCGTGCCCATGGATTGTTCCTGAATAAATTCCTGAAAGGGGGCAGGCCTGTTCCCCACTCACTGTGGTGTACTGTGCAAGATCCCTATTCCCTTCTCTCTCTCTCCCCTCTCTCTATATCTTTATCTCTTGGACAGGTGGTTGAATCTGTCACCACCCCGTTGGGCTTACACTGGTATCAGAGCAAAATTTCCCTTGAAGAAACTTTCTTGGGATGACAGAGCCATGTCGAGAGCAAAGGGAGACCAAGGGCCTCATGAAGGGAACAACTATGAGGCCGAACTGAACTTCTAGATGGGAACCAAGGCCGTCGATCTATTTCTCATGAAACCGCGGCCATGACATCAGTAGTGTACCGAGATTTTCAGCAGTTTAGACAATTTCTCCAAGACGAAGAATTCCTTGCTTGGAGAGCCAAGAAGGAACAGGACCATAGAAGGGCTCGGATGTTTGAAGATTTCATCAAGGCTCGAGCCACCGAAACGGAAGGTGTTGAAAATGCTAAAGCCTATCTTCGTGCCAAAGGAGTCACCATTGCAGAAGGATCTAGAGCCACCATGTTTGCTTCCCATGGAGGAACAGGGAGGCCATTCCTAGGCCTGCTATCTCAAATGCAGCCTCTTCAAGTCAAGCAAGAAGACAGAGAGACCGGAAGATCACTAGATTGACATCATGCCAGGAAGTTCGATGAGTGGGTTGCAGTGGTGTTTAGCCCATTGCATGTTTCAACAAAGAAAGGCGTGGAATCTTTGTGGACCAAAGCTGAAACAGAACCCTTTTGAAGCATTGACAATTTATGCTAGCAAAGGACCGGTGTTGGTTATTCTAGGCCTTTTTGTGGTTGAACATGATGAGATTGCATTGGAGCAATCTTGAACCAAGAAGGCCATGCTATGACCCATGAATATCAAAGACAACAAGAAAGCAGATGCATTATCTCAGAGACCCCTGAGCCATGCGGTTCCTATGGGTTACCATATCATGCTTCAAGTTTATGAGGAAGTGGTTGGTTCAGATATATTTAGAGTACAAGTATATCATGAGGAAGTGATTGGTTCAGATATATTTAGAGTATAAGTATATCGACGTCGTGGGATCAAGATAGATTCAAGAGGGAGGAATTGTACGACTACCCCTCTTCATTGTATATATATATTGGACTGGAATCGATCATTATTCTGCTTATAATGATTACTTGAACATGCTCTAGTTTGGGTGGCAACAATGCCAAATGACCCATTGGACGACAACGATGCGAGATATCTTGGACTTCACAATCAAGCGGTCCTAGTGACCAAATGGCCAAGGTGACTGCATTGGATTTCGCAGTCGGGTGGTCATTGCGACCAGATGGCCTAGGTGACTGTATTGGATTTCATGATTGGGCGGTCAATGCAACCAGATGGCCCAGATGACTATTAATGAATTCTCGGGCGGTCCTAGGGACCTAATGGCCTTGAGCAAACTCTCGGACGGTCCTAGCGACCAGATGGCCTTGAGCAATAGTCTGAGTGGTTTCCCTCTGAAGCCAAATAGCTCAGCACGGTTTCTGATGCAACCACACATGACAATCCATGAAAAGGAGGACCATTACTTGTGCACTGCATACTGATGTATGTTTGAATTTCTTTGACTTTGTGTGCTATTTTTGATGTGTGGACATTGCTTGGATTTATGGCATGTGATAGTCCACTGGGCTCCAGACTACTTGGAGTACCCAGTAGACGCGAATAATGCATACTTGTTTGTTGACTAGCTTCTGTCTAGTTTTTGCAGAAGGTAAGTATGCATTTATTATATCTAACACATGTGACATGCCCCGAAGAAGTACCATCAAGAGCAAAGCCATTCGTCAAAGATAAGGCATAGAGATGTTGCCAGATGAGCAGATGACACGCACAAGTTCACCCGATAGGGCTAGTACTGGGAAATATTTGAAACATATGGATGTACTTGCTGTATTTGGGACACATGGATATACATGGAACATATGGATGTGCTTGGAACACTTGCAGTCCGCAGTTGAGGACAACTGCGATGTAAGAGGGAGGGAATGTAACTATTTGGCCCTCCTAGCTCTACATGATGAAACCCATGCCCGGACACCAAACAGATGGAAGAAGACATGGGGACAGGGACCATAAGGTTTGTTCAAGAAAAAGCACCACTCTTGGTCAAAAAGCAGGAAAAAGTAAAAAGTCAAACTGGGTTGGCCGCAAGCCAAGGGCACCATTGGAAAGAGGGGACTGAGCTGGACCAAAAAGCTAAAAGGCACTTTTTCAAAAAGCAGCTCCAAGGCCAAAAAGCAAGGCCCTGAAGCCAGAATAGCAAAGCATAAAAGAACTTTGGAAAGATGGCACCCTGTTGGACTCTCTGTACATGTACGTTTCCTGCAGTCAGCACTTCTCCCCTGCTTGGCTGCGCTTACCAACATCATCTGAAGCCCCAAGCGTTTGTTGTTGCTACTGTTGCTGCCGTCTACACTGTACAAAGCACCGGCTACCCTTTGGTCACCGCTTGAACCTGCTGACCCTCGGTCATGCCATCTGCAGCCAACGCTGCAACCAATCGGCCTGCGCCAGAATTGCCACTTTTTTATACCTAGCTGCCATCTTTGTACCTAGACATATGTTGGAAGAGATGGTGACGATCGTCATGGAGCAGGTAAAGTTGGACTACCTAAGAGGAGAAAAGAACCGGCCATTGATCATTGGGCAATGTAATAACCCACTGCAGAAAGTTTTTACATAATGAAACTACCATAGAGCTCATAACTATCTCAACCGTTCCTAGTAATAAAAAGAAAGATCTTTCTCTCAAGCAGCCCACATGTTTCCACTTGTGTGCAATTCCAAATACAGCATTGTGTTGCCTCCCGAATTAACTCTTCCTGTTTGCACAACAAATTTTGTGGAGCACTGAGCACTCTAGCATACTGTGATTTTTGTCAGTAATGGTTGTAATTTATGCTTTCATCAATGCATGCCAGAGCATTAAACTAGATAGAATGGTAAGAAAGTTGCCCTCAGACAAAAACACATAGATCAAAGCTTGCCTCATCTACGATTCTGCTAGTCTTTACAACATGTTGCGTAAATCATATTTGGTTGCTACAAAAGATGCATGTGGCCTCAGCCTCAGCCTCAGCCCTTCAGCCTGCCACCCAGTCAAGAACGCTCTCTTTATCTGGCAAGCCTAGCACGATTCCCCTGCCCTTCATTGAGCCTTGATTATGCTCTTGTGAATCGTAATATAAGGGTTTAGCTACGGACAAGGGCCTGATCTCACCCTCAAAACAGTCAACTTAGTAGACAAATTTCTACAGCACAGCAAGGATTGCTCATAGATGATGGCTGGATTTATCATCATCGTACTTACTACAGGAAACTTAGCAACTGCATCAAACGTCTAGCTTTGTGGAGCTTGCACTCTGGAAAGAACGGATTCTCATGTGTTCCTGCATAGTCATTACGAGTTTAAGTGCGTGAAAAATTTGAGAGAAAAGTTACCACGTCAGCTTGCACCAATGTCGCGAAGGAATTAAAGGGCCTCACGGGCCGGTGGAACGAGGAGAACAGCGGGTGTGTGTTGCCGCGGCGACCTGGCAGCAGCAGGCTTGAGGCCACGGAGAGTTCCATCCTTGAAGAGGGATAACGTGTGAGAGAGAGTTCGTGGGTGGTGGAGTTATTCTGAATTCAATCCGGAATTTGGAATTTTGAAGAGGTTCTCTTCCTGCTTGAAACGCTGAATGGGCATTCAGCAACTAAGGTTACCTTCAAGAGTTTTTTTTTTGTTTGAGGAATTAGAAATTACAACCCACACACCTGTCTTTACAAAACACCACCTCAAGCGGCCCCGAGGTTTGAACATGCGACCTCATGCATGGACTTCAAACACCTGAACAACTCGGCTATGCAGTTGGTGCCAACCACCTCCCAATCCCCTCCAACCCCTCCTCTAGCCCCTTTAAGGCTTGATGCTTGCCTCATGGCCTCCTCAGCCACCTTCGACTCAATCAAAGACCTCTGAGAGGGGGTCTCTCAATTTTTTGTGGGCTCATGAGTCATGACACATTAGTAGCCACAAGCCTACCCATTGATGGACTAACCCTTATGCAGTTCGGATTGGAGGGGCGGGAACCAATCCAAAATCAATCAAAAAAGAGGTGGAAGGCTGGGGTGCCCGTTGATGGATAGGCTTGGTGAGTTTGCTTGTTGGAGATCAATGGAGGGGTCTTGGTAGTTGCGGCCTTAGAGTCAAAGACGGTCCTCAATGTTGAGGATAGATTCTGCTATAAGGGAGGTATAGGTGTTGAGGCTATAGATTTCCTTGGCAAGGCTCCTTGAGGTTCATGAGGGCTTCTTCCTTTTGCAAGAGGACTTCCAATGTTGTTATGGAACTTGTATTAAAAGGGCAGTTGGTATAGTGAGGGTTTAGTTCTATTTCATCGCATAGGAGGATGGTCACCACTTTGGCATCAAGCTTTAGAGAGCTTTAGAGTAGCTGTGTGTTTTGCCAATTGATATGATGATAAAGGTGGCATCAATCCAGCATTGTTGGAGTGCACCTACACAAATCACATAAAATATGCATCACCTAAAAGCTACACTCCATAGGGTTATTGTTGCCAATGCAAGCTCAATGTAGAATGTGTGCTTAAAGAATCCAACACTTTTTGTCTACATTTGATCGGACAAAGTAATGTAATATTTGGCATGGGTAAGAGTCAATTGGCCTAGTGACTTCCAAGCTTATTATATTTTTGGAGCTAACTCATGGATGTATGTGGGTTTACTACTGGTGCAAGGTGCTATTAATGGGCCAAGCCATATCCTTGTCAGCTCTGTTGTGATGTTTTGTGGGTTATTCTTTTATGTTGTGAGAGGGCAATGGGGTGCTTCACCAGTATCTGTTGGTGTGTGTTGAGACCATACTTGTTCTTGAAGTGACTACATGCAAGGCTTTATGATAGTGCACAGTACTCACAAACTAATGACCAGGTAGAGACCATGAACAAGATATTATGTGGAATTTTAACAAAAACTGTTCAAGCAAGAAGTAGAACGGATTGGGAACATAAACTTATAGCTGCTCTATGGGCTTATCAAACATCTTACAAAGGTAGAAACAGGTTACTCCCCATTTCGGTTAACTAATGGGGTTAACGTAGCAATGCCCATGGATGACATAGTTCCCAATTTGAGAATCATAGTCAACAGAGTAGCGAGAGATTGACTAAGAATGAAATGGTTGAAAGGTAGAGAGCACGAACAAGATATTATGTGGCATTTGAACAAAAATTGTTCAAGCAAGTAAAATGGATTGGGAACATGAACTTACAACTGCTCTATGGGCTTATCAAACATCTTACAAGGTAGCAACAAGTTGCACCCCATTTCTGTTAACTTACGGGGTTGATGCAAAAATGTCCATGGAGTACATAGTTCCCAGTTTAAAAATCACTGTGAGCGACAGATTGACTAAGAATTGACTAAGAATGCAATGGCCAACGTATTTGTTGACCTTTTGAGATTTAAATAAGACTAGTGAAGGAACCGAACAAGAGTACATGTGTTCACCAATTCCTATGTCCTCTGCTTTGAAGCCAATTCAACACCAACAAAACCTCGCCCTAGCCGATGTATTTGTCAAGCAAAAGTCGAATCTCTCGACATCATGCTATGATATTTGGGCATAATACCCTATCACACCAAGACATCCCAGACCTCCATCTACCCGTGCCAATCATTCCATGGGGTTCAGGCACTCATTCTGCTAAACACATGGTGCAAAATTGCTTCTACCAACTACCTCGCGTTGAAGGGTCCACACCAATTCCACAACTGACGGCGAGACCCATCATGAAGCACCTCTACATCGCCTATCATTTCCCCTACCACCTTGATAAGCTAGCTGCCACCATCAGGGTTGCCCAAAGCTTCCCATTACTTTTCCCTGCATCGTTTACATCTTCGACTAAACACATAACCTCGGCTACCAACTCCATGGCATATCTTGGATCATCAACACCATCCACTTCGGCAAAATTGCTTCACCGTCGACGTGGGTGATGCGAGGATGTGGTCACCATTAGGAAGGGGGATATGTTAACCACTCCATTGGTTAGCATGGTTTCACCCGCTTGACCTACCATTAGATGCTTTGCCATCTTACCTGCATGAAGAATAGGCCCTTATCTTTTGTAAGACGGTGCTGAAACATATAAAGCAGTCTTACATGCGCTTGATGCCAAATAGGAAAAGTCTACAAACTTGGTGTACATAGATGCCTAAGACTAGTAATAAAAGCCAGGCCATTTTTATGTTTAGCCAACCTAGTGTGAAATTAATCTCTTGTATATAAGTCATTTTTTATTAATAAAAATTTCACAATCATTCCCTTGTAATAGTTTACTTGTGACTTGTCCTTCTTTCCTCTTCTTGCTTTCTTGTATGCTTTAAATACATATCCTCTCACCAAAAAAAAAAACCTTTACACCTCCCCAAGGTCCCAACATATTAGGGTTTGTCTTGACTTTTTATTTGGCAAAAAACATGTAAAGAAGAAGGCACCCTTTTCTTAACACAAAAGCTAGCCACACAACCTCTTATCGTGGGAGACGTAGGCCAACACTATCTTGGCATTGTCGACGCCAATGTTTCAAGTGAAAAAAGATTAAAGCTTAAGGAGTTTCACTTAAGTGGTATGAGCATTAGCCTTCCTAGTAGCTTTAGTGGCATGGAAGCTCGAGGGAGGGTCATACCATGGGCTAGGCTTGCACCCACCATGGTCCCCCCATCCAGATATATACCTGGAGGGTTGGCATTAACAAGGTTAGTTGCAAATTTATGTGTTTGTGCATGTCGTGAGATGCAATAAGTGAAAAAAAAAATTGTGATGCCCATCATGAAAATATGCAGGTGATGTGCATGTGCAATGGGCAGAAGGTGTACCCATGTGGGTGCACTTCTCCCACCAACACAAGGACTTCTCCGATACAACTACTTTCTTCAACTCTCTTTACACTTTCTTCGACATTGACAACTCTTTTCTTGAGGAGTCAAGATCATTACTTGTTATGTGCACTTCTCCCACCAACACAAGGACTTCTCCGATACAACTACTTTCTTCAACTCTCTTTACACTTTCTTCGACATTGACAACTCTTTTCTTGAGGAGTCAAGATCATTACTTGTTATGGGCATGGCAGCAGACTTGTCCATGGTTATGCCCTCAGTTGTGCAAGGGAGCTTGGCAACCTCTGTGGCTTGAAGGATTCAATGGTGTTGAGCACTTGGGATAGAGACAGGGTGGGCTGACTGGGTGGTGTGGTCAAAGACAAGGCCACAAAAGGTTCCTGCTAATTGTAGGAAGGTCCAGGCAATGGTCATACCATGGGCAAGGCTTGTGCTTGCCATGAACCCCAATCTAAAGGCTCAAGAGGAACAATGCCTATGTGTCTATTATGTGTAGAGCCTGTGGATATTTCAGGTGGCATACATGGGCATTGGACAAAAGATGGGCAAGCTTCTTTCGGTGAAAAGTCCAACACTCTTCTTTCTTTGATAGTTTTCATTCTGCTTTCTTTCACTCTTACACATGGTTTGAGATAGGAAATTGGTATGTGAAACAAGGCTGGCTGATAAGGTGGGTTGAGATGTCCATGAGATTGGAAGAATTTTAAGATACCCATGTGGGCTGGAACCTTGATAAGCCATATACTATGCATGGCTTGTTAGACATGGCCGAATGCATCTAACGCTTTTTGAGCCCAGTCGTGGTGGCTATTCGACCCACTTGCTTGAAGCATGGTGAACACATCCCGAAATTCCTTGAGCAAGGTAACCTTCTTGCTGCTCAGTGGTGAGATCCTTGGCAATGAACATTCTCTTAGGTTCATCACGTGAGCCAACAAGGTTTATTTTCTTGACCTCAGCAGAGTAGCAGGCGGGACTGCCATCATATGAGGTATGTGCCTCTCCACACAAAATCCTTTGAGCCTTCTCATTGTATACCTCTCTATACCCAATGTTGTAGGACTTGAAATACTTAACCACTTGCCTCATATCTTCCTCTCAAGGCTTGATGAGCTCTTTGACTTTTTCTTCCTTCTTTGCCTGAGCCTTAAACTTATTGAGCTTATGTCTAAGCTTCCCTCTAGCAGCTCAGTAGAGCTTGGCTTGCTCGGAGCTCATGGGATCCTCATCACTTTTATAGACCACTCTTTAAGTCTGAATATAATGACTTTGCTTAAGTCAACATGGGTGTAGGTTTCATGTGAATCCACGGCCTCAAGATAGCAAAGCCAATGAAGATTCATCTCCACATAGGAAGGAGATACTTCTTAGGCTTTCTATGTGGTTTCCTTTTTTTGGCTAGGTGATTGTGGGTAACGCAAATTTGTTCCTTCTACCAAGGATTCCTCACTAGATGAATCACTAGATACTCCAGGCTCAAAATTGTTGTTGGCTTCCAAGAGGGATGCCTCACTCGGCATGAACAAGGAGGTGATTTTTGTCCCATCCAACTATGCAAACCTTGTTCCAAGATTTTTTGGAAGAGTGTCCATGGTCTCCAAGACATGGACCTAATCCTCAAAGTCGTCAAGCTTTGGGTGAGGTTCATGATCATGGTTCTCATCTCTATCCAACAACTAGTTTGCAACATTTACATATGTCACGGAGGCAGTTTGGATAGGATGTTGTTTTTAATGTGCTTAGGACTTGCACATAGAGTGTATTAGGTTTAGTTTGCATCCATTGCATCAAACAACGCAATAGAATGTAATTTTTAGTGAATGTTAACTTTCTTCAGAGTTAAACATAGAACTAGAATCATTAATTTTAGTGGTTTTTGCTGGAATTGTATGCATTAGAGTGTTAGCAAGCACTAGGAGTAGCTTAATCATTGAAAAAATTTCTCACAAACATAAAAAAACTCTTGAATATGACTAATCTTTCTTAATCGATTGGTTTTTGTCATTAAGGGTGATTAATCCACTTCAAGAGATAAAAAATTTAGAAAATGTGTTATTTGGGGTCCAAATTGATCATGTAAGTAGTCGAAATCAGTGTTTTTGAGTGTTTTGAAAGCATCTAGATGCATCAAAACACTTAATTACATTAATTAGAGAAATTTGACTCTCTTTTGCTTAATTTTACCTTAAAAGAAGAGACCAAAATTAAGAGTCTGATTAATCTCTAATTATACATTAATTTACACATTAGTTGATGCACATAGCTTAGCAATGCCTTGCTCTATCCAATGATGTGTTCAATTGTGTGAATTAATTAGTGATTAGGAGCTAATTAGAGTCTTTGATTAGTCTAAAAGAGGAAAATATTAGTAAAAAGATTAATCTTTGATTGATTCTTAATCACTTTTTTATATAACTCATTACAACTAATGAGAATTGATTGAGTAGATGCTCATGAGTTGTCAAATTGTCCATTTTGGGGGTCATTTATGAAGAGTGTAAGGGAATGTTATAAAAGGGTTGACTTTTTTGATTCCCACTTGCCTTTTCGGAAAAATGCCAATATCTCCCTAATGTAAAATTCAAAAAATACCCTCCCAAACAAGAAAATTCGAATTTCCCTCTAGACTCAAAAAAAAAAAAAAGAGTCTCACTATATGAACCATTTTTGCACTTTCACGGCTTAAGGTCTCACGTCCTAAGGTTCTATGTCCAAAAAAAAAAAAGAGGAGTCTCACACCGTAAACCATTTCTGCACTTTCACGGCTTAAGGTCTCACGTCCTAGGGTTCTATGCCAAAAAAAAATCGCGTGAGCCACGTGACTCACACCGTGAACCATTTATGTACTTTCACGGCTTAAGGTCTCACGTCCTAGGATTCTATGCCAAATAAAAATAAAAAAAGCATCACGTGAGCCACGTGGCTCATGTAGTGAACCATGTCTACACTTTCATGGCTTAGAGTCTCACGTCGTAGGGTTTCGTGTAAAAAATAAAATAAAATCACGTGCGCCATGTGGTTCACGTCGTTCGTGAACCATTTCTGCACTTTCACAGCTTATGGTCTCACGTCCTAGGGTTCCACAACCAAAAATAATAATTCACGTGAGCCATGTGGCTCATGCCGTGAACCATTTCTGCACTTTCACGGCTTAAGCGTCTCACGGCCTAAGCGTCCCACGCCTTAAGACCTCACATGAAAAAAAAAAATTTGATAAATCCGTGAAGTCCGCTTCACGCCGTGAACTGCACCCTGCTAGTTCACAAACGAGAAAGGGAGTCTGCCCGTCCAAAAAAGAGACTCTGGAAAACACGTCTGTTCGGAGACCTGTATCTCCTAAACCATGAATCTAATGAATGCGCTCTAGTGCTCATCGAAAAGCCGACATCAAGCTCTTTAAATTTGGTCTTAACCATCTGAAGGCAAAATTGATCGTTTTGGCCTCCAACCAGCAACCTCAAAATTCAACCTGGAAATCAAGAAAATAGCCCAAAAAGCATTAAAAATCACAAAAACAACACGAAAATGACTTCGAACTATATTCAAGCTACTTTTTGAGGGTCTAAACGACAAAATCACAAATAGCTCAGAGAGACAAAGTTGCAGTACTACAACTCTCTCATACAGAGTTTTTTCAATTTTCTTTTGGAACACCTTCAAAAACAAGTTGCAAAACAGGAGAAAAATTCATGGAAAAAAATTCGTCTTGAGACAATGATTAAAAATAGGTTTTAGGGCCTCCTCTTCCATCTAGGAAAGCTACTAGCATGCACCTTTTCATAAAAAATATCTCTAAGAGGTCGTTCACACGTGTGTAGCGTCTAAGCTAATTAAAGCAAACAGACACTTGTTTGACCCAACGAAGAGTACGTGAGGTTGTAAACGAGCTGTGAGAAAATATAAGCACATGGGAAGAAGCATGCAGGAATAGGGCCTACTTAACAACATTTGACAAGAATCCTGCCATAAAAAGAAGCTTCATCGAATGTTAATTTCTTCAAATGATGAATGTCGCTTCAATGAATGAAATGAGGAACTGAGAAACACAAACTCGTTCTAATGATTATGTCTACGTTCATCCGAATCCTTTCTTCTCTTCTCTCCCATTATTATCATCTCTTAGTTTCCCCACTAACACAGTTCACATGTAACATTGCTTATGATTGCCAAAAACAAAGTGAGCCAAAAGAAAAAGAAAACATGCTCACAAAAATATAAAAATGCAATCACTCGCAAAAAACCCCACCCCCCACCCTGTTAGGAATTCCCAATAAACCACTAACCTTTTCATTCACTAACTAGATTTTCTTATTCCTTCCAGAGGAACAAAGACCATTGAAGGTCACTCAACATCAAAGCCATCTACAAGCTTGTCAATTCTCCCCACATAAAAGTCTTCAACGCGATCTCACAAAGAGGACAAGATCGCCATCAGAGGAAGGGGGGAATGTTAACCCATTCCTAGGGTTAATAAGAGCTACTAGCATTATCTTATATCAAGAAGTCAAGGTAGATACACCAAAAGGTCATACATTCAAGATATGAAGCAATGGTGTCCAGATCTACAGCTTGCATGGGTGCCCGTAATGGTGTGACGGAATACTTATAGAGCGATTCCCGCTTCAAGAGCGTGATGTACTTCATGGATATATTATGAGAGTAGTCATTGTAATAGCATTAGGCCCCTTATGAGCCTAAAGTGCCCGGTCGGCCATAGTTTGAGTGTAAACACTTATGGCCATGTATAGAAGTGAATTTCTCTCATAATACAATAGACTCTCCCATTATGCAATTGAGTCTTGCTCTTGCTAATCCCCTTGATAATTTCTCTTTCTAATGCTAGTGAGTGTGTGTGAGTGAAGTGAGGTGAGAGGAGGGACGAGTACCCATAGTGCAACGTGGCGGTGTGACAATGCTCATGGGAGGCACGGTGGAATTGCTTCTCAAGGAGTTGTAGAGCTTGGAGACCTCGTATTACGAGCTTGGCCATTGGAAAGATCCTCACACGACATTTGCGGTTCACCAGGTAATCTCTTGTTGGATATGTTTCAAGGGGGGTTAGGGTAAGCCGTAATAGAGGGCAAGACGGCTATGAGGCTTGCTATGTCCCATGGGTAATACTTTCACTCACTCAGCTTGTACACTTTGGGATGGCTAGGACCTACTAATGTGTAAGGTATATAAAATGATCCTTTCCTAGGAGGTAGTGCCTTTGAAGAGGATGATATTAAGTCATTGTCATTCACCTCAGAAAAGTTGTTGCATTACTATGGTGACCCATGGAAAGGCTAGCTTTCACCTTTCCCAATTGAGTCCTCCCTCACTGCATCAATCAATGTGGGGCTTGGTTGGATTGGTTCCGCAGGTAGAGGCTCTAGAACTGGTTCTACTTGTCGCCTCCTAAGAATGCATATGGGTCTATTTGAGGCCTTGGTCAAACTTTAAGGATCCCTTTACTAGCTCTCTAAGTAGCTCTAGGATAAAATCTAGGATAAACTCAAGCACGGTTCATGGTTTGTACTTGACCACTTGCTCTAACATTGGCTTAGAGTCTAGTTCAACCTGTACCTTTCTCACAATCTCTTGGGCTTGTTTCTTTCTCTCTTCTCTCTCTTTCTCTAACATAGGGTTGGGGTACTGATTGAGTTTCTTTGGAAGGTCTTCATAGTCTATGGGTTTCTTTTCTTTGGGAAGAGCAGGCTTGAGTAGTAGATCGCTAGCTGGAGGTAGCTTCGGGGCTCTCATCCAAACCACTTTCAATGGTCGTGACATTGTTGCCCTTGAAAAACTGATCATGCGTTGTGTTTACGCATACTCTTTGAGGTCTTCTTCTTCTAGACCTTTGGTTTTGGTTCTTTGAACCTTTAGGGGCTACTGTAACTTTTGGGGTTTGCACGTCTCGCTCTTTAGCTGCCTTTTTTAAAATTGAAGGCTTGGGCTTTCTTCTTATTTGTAGCCTTGGATGTTCCTTTGTACGTGAACCCTAGATGGGATACCCATATTCTTGGGTGGTTTCTATTTCTGTACACAGGGTCACCAAGTACTTGTATTGGTGTGGTTCTTGGAGGAACCGCCTGGAGTGGTAGTACCAGAGGTGGATATGGCAATTGAGGTAGTCTATATATACCTCGCCGTGGTAAAGGGTTTTGATATGTAGGCATTGCAGCTTTTACTTGTTGAGGATGACTAATGGGGCTAATAAGGCCAATGGATGCCTTTGCGAATAGGGAGCATTTGTCAAAGTGTCAAAGTCCACCCTACTGAGTTTCCTCGATACTAACAAATCAGTTCCACAGCCCCTTAGAGACTCCTAAGGCTCTCCCCTCCTACAATCCTCCTAGTGACTCTAGTAGTAGATGAGCACGAGTCATGGTATAGCCAAGTATGCACTTGGTTCACAAGGCAGGGACTCACGACAGATTGCCTCCCGCCACCCTAGTATGGCCCAAAGTCCCCATTCATCATGCTATCTTAGGATGATAAGAACCAGGTAATCATATATGATTTATTGGGACTACATGTATAAGATACCTAGATCATAAAACATGATAGGAATTGGGTGATTGATATGATTTATTAGGACTATGCATACATGATAGCTAGATCACAACACACAAGCCACTCTCACACAAGCAACAGTACTACATGGATACTATCATGAGGCTTACAAAGGATGGTTTTGAGGGCCAGATATCTTGACATATACGTGTCACAATGCGATGCAGTGGGCCAGTTGTGGGTGTCATTACACCACCTGAGGATAGAGACATGTAAAGCCATGTAGATACCTCGTGAGTTAGAGAAGCACTTCATATTATGCAAGTGCACAATATATTATGAAATCTAAGGGAGGCTCCATTATGTCTTCAGAGAGGGGTTTGGAACCTTATCCAGAATCATGGATTATCCAAATCACCAGTGCCTAGGCCACCTCTTCCTACTAGAGCTTCATTGTTGCCCCCAAAGACTCATTGATTAGAGAGTCGAGACTTCGTGAGAGACATCCACCCTAGCCTAGGCGACCATCACTTAGTTCTTCCGACCACGAGAGGATGCCACACCAACCATGGATGACATGCCACAACCTCATCAAGCCACACATTCTCTTGACCCTAGGCAACCATCACTCAGTTATTCCAACCATAAGAGGATGCCACACCAACCATGGATGACATACCACAGCCTCATCGAGCCACACATTCTCAAGTGTGCTAGACCCCACTTTAGTGTGACTCTAGATCGAGCCATGACACTACAGTGAGCCTGACATCCCAGGCTCCCTAGACCCCACTTTGGTGTGACTCTAGATCGGGCCACGGCACTACAATGAGCCCGATGTCCCATACTCCTTAGTCATTGCCAGCATAGACATCAGGCCTAGCTTGAGGAGATGTTGGAGAGGCATAGAGCCAACTTCCCCACCCAATGGACGTGCACAATCTTCTATAGGCTAGCCCCATGCTGATCTCCTTGATGGTCCCCTCCTCCTACTAGGGGGCTAGCTCCATAGGCTATATAAAGATGATCCCATTTTGTATCATTTGCCTTGAATTTGACATTCCTAGCTCATAGATTTCTCTCTCTCTCTCTCTCTCTCTCTCTCTCTCTCTCTCTCTCTCTCTTTCGAAAAGAGAGCGAGAGTGAGAGCCATGATGAACAGATCGAGATCCCTCCCTCCCCTCTCTCTCTCTCTCTCTCTCTCTCTCTCTCTCTCTCTCTCTCTCTCTCTCTCTCTCTGAGGAACAGATCGAGATCCCTCCCTCCCCTCTCTCTCTCTCTCTCTCTCTCTCTCAGAGAGAGAGAGAGAGAGAGAGAGAGGG